>NW_027412694.1:55181-97210 GCF_025532065.1 Leptinotarsa decemlineata | reverse complement strand
TGCACAGCTAATGCAAAAACTTTCACATCGGAAGAGTCAGAATTTTTTGCGAGCCAGCGGAATCAAACATTCCACTGCAGCTCCCTACCATCCGGCCACGAACGGTTTGGGAGAGAGTGGGGTGAAAATAATGAAAAATGGTATTCTCAAGGCTAAAAATGATGATCAAAATGCTGATATACATTTGATTTTGAACCAATTTCTTTTCAATACCGTAATACACCTCATACTACCACGGGAGAAACACCGTCAAGATTATTATTGGGCCACACATTACGTTCAAAATTAGATTTGATAATGCCCTCAGTAAAAGGTATAGTCAAGGAAAAACAATAGGCAAAAACAATATTATAAGACAAAGAAAGATACATTTTTCGAGGAAAACGATAAGGTATGGGTGAGAGATTTTCGACCAAGTAATGAATTTGTAAATAATGGAAATGTAAATAGTTACATTATGATGAGTGATAATTTAGCTAGTGGAATTTGTAATAATGAAAATTGTGAAATGACTAATACGAACACATTTTCACCAAAAACTTTAAGGCGTCGTAGTCAAATAAAAAAAACAGTCATATTTGGCACATATTTTTTTTTTTGTGTTTCATTGGTGAGAAATAATTTTTGTAAATATCTGTAAAATTTAGGGAAGAGGTGTTTTACAGGCTGATTCACGGTGGATGGCACATTAGACGTTTCTGGTGAACCAGACAACGGATCACTTTGAAAATTTAATGGAGGGCATATTCGGACATTCTCTAGCCAACTAAAATATTTTCGACAATGCGGTGTTGCCGCTTCTATTAGAAAGCAGTAGCAACTTTGATTTTTCAAATGGAACACTCTGTATATAATATTATTTTTGGAATCTCCAACAATTGCCCGACAACTTTTCTTGATATTTCCCTATACCTATCTGTTACCGTTTTCGAAATAAAAATTATTTCAATTTTTTTATTCGAAAATCATGACTTCTAAAAATGCCTATATCTTTTAGTTAAGAAGTACTATGATATCGAAATTTGGTTTGGAGTTAGGTGATACTTGGACACTTCCCACACGTCAGCCTAATCTCCGTTACTTCAATACAGGGTGGTAAAAAAATACAGTTTTTTCGTTTGCTTGAAAAAGTTGTTGAAATTTGATTATTTTAAATGGAACACCCTGTATATTATTGAAAATTCAGAAAGCTGCTGAAATTTGCTTTCTTTCTATGTATATCATACCTATACCTAACTAGTCAAGTTTCGGACTTATGAACATTTATTTGTGAAAATGTCCCTTCAGAATGGTATTTCCATTCGGTATTTGGTAAGCAGGCCACGATTACTATTTTACAGTAGCCTTGTGACATTCTCCTAATAATATCGACATTTTCGTCACTTCAGAAATTGCAAATACCTTCAAAACGATGGAACAAAACTATTCAAACGAAGTTCTTATGAATTTGTTTATTATTTTTGGACAGTGTGACAAAATTATCAGCAGAACATGTAGAAAGTTCAATGAAATGTATCCGAATCTACCGCCAATGAACCTCAAGAAATTTATACGAATTCAGAACAATTCAATGCATTTGGATCAACTTTAAAAGCACCAAGAAACTTGCCTCGACCCGTAACTTTAGAAGACAACCAGATTAATGTCTTAGCATATTTTCACGCATTTCCCAAGTCATCGATAAGAAGTGCTGAAGAAGATTTGAGTATAAAATATTCATTGGTTCAAAGAATCTTGCGAAGACATAAAATGCATGATTATAAATTCACCAAAATTCAAGCAATGAAGCCTCAAGATCCTCAACAGAGAGTAGAATTTTGTGAAATGTTGTTGACACGCATTCAAGAAGATCCACTTTTTTTAAATAAAATTATTTGGACTAATGAATCGAAATTTTCGAGCGAAGGTATTTTCAATAGAAAAAATCGTCATTATTGGTCCAGTGAAAATCCTCACGTCACAAAAAAAGCCGGATTTCAAGAAAAATTTAGTTTTAATGTCTTCTGCATGTTGATGGACAACAAATTGAGGTACGTGATATACGAGGAGTCATTAACATCCAGAAGCTACCTGAATATTTTGGAGAATACTGTAGACAGTTTCGTGGATAATCTGCCACTCGAAGATTATCGAAACTGTTGGTACCAACTAGACGGAGCTCCTGCACATTGCACAAGAGAAGTGAGCGCAGAACTGGATAGACTATTTGACGATCGGTGGATGAGGCGCTTGGAACCATGGAATTGGCCAGCGAGATCACCCGATCTTAATCCATTAGATTTTTATTTGTGGGGAATGTTTAAAGAAAAAGTTTACAAAATACCCGTGCGTTCGAAAGATGAATTGTTAGAAAGGATTGCCCAAACATTTGAAGATTTGGATCCCAATGAAATCAGATCTGCCACCACGAAAGCAGTCAACACCCGCATTTTAAAGTGCTTGGAAGTGAACGGCCAGCGATTCGAACATATTTTGAAATATTCCACATGATTGTTTTACTTTTTTATAATTATTCATATCAATATTTCCAATTTCAAGTTTCTTGGTGCTTTTTTAAAGTTTATCCAAACATATTGAAATTGTTCTGAATTCGTATAAATTTCTTGAGGTTCATTGGCGGTAGATTCGGATACATTTCATTGAACTTTCTACATGTTCTGCTGATAATTTTGTCACACTGTCCAAAAATAATAAACAAATTCATAAGAATTTCGTTTGAATAGTTTTGTTCCATCGTTTTGAAGGTATTTGCAACTTCTGAAGTGACGAAAATGTCGATATTATTAGGAGAATGTCACAACGCTACTGTCAAATAGTAATCATGGCCTGCTTACCAAATACCGAATGGAAATACCATTCTGAAGGGACATTTTCACAAATAAATGTTCATAAGTCCGAAACTTGACTAGTTAGGTATAGGTATGATATACATAGAAAGAAAGCAAGTTTCAGCAGCTTTCCGAATTTTCAATAATATACAGGGTGTTCCATTTAAAATAATCAAATTTCAGCAACTTTTTCAAGCAAACGAAAAAACTGTATTTTTTCACCACCCTGTATTGAAGTAACGGAGATTAGGCTGACGTGTGGGAAGTGTCCAAGTATCACCTAACTCCAAAGCAAATTTCGATATCATAGTACTTCTTAACTAAAAGATATCGGCATTTTTAGAAATCATTATTTTCGAAGAAAAAAATTGAAATTGATTTTTATTTTAAAAAACGGTAACAGATAGGTATAGGGAAATATCAAGAAAAGTTGTCGGGCAATTGTTGGAGATTCTAAAAATAATATTATATACAGAGTGTTCCATTTGAAAAATCAAAGTTGCTACTGCTTTCTAATAGAAGCGGCAACACCGCATTGTCGAAAATATTTTAGTTGGCTAGAGAATGTCCGAATATGCCCTCCATTAAATTTTCAAAGTGATCCGTTGTCTGGTTCACCAGAAACGTCTAATGTGCCATCCACCGTGAATCAGCCTGTATATTGGCATATTTGTCGACTACCACTCTGTTTGGCTACTCGACCGTAAATATAAAAAAAAACTACTGTTTTTATGGAGTACCTCGACTTCGAGCCAATATGTGATTTCAGGAACATTTTATGAAATAAAATCCTTTAAAATGAGAGATATTTTCTTTATCATTAGCAAACAGAACACTCTCCAACCCTATTTTTTGCATATCAATGACTCATCGATAAAACCAAGAAACCAGAAAAGCGCCATGTGCCTGATTGGAAACAGGAACATCACCTGCAACCTTGATACTCTGAAACATTGAAGAACGGTTGGTGCTTTGTCTCTCTTCTATAGATACTTTCACGAGATGTATTCAAGTGACTTGGCACATTTGATTCCTCCAAGAGCGTTACATATCAGAAATACGTGACGGACTGTGTCTGCTCATCGTTTTGAGATTCAACTCAGTACACTTCGAACTTACTGTTTGAGAAATCTTTCATTTCATAAATCCAAATTGATTTAATCTCCAGCTATTCAAATCCAATATGAATCGCCACATTCGCACAAGCACCGCTCTTTGAGCGCCTTAAGGATTTTTCTGTAGTGCTTGTGTTTTGTCCTTAAAAAAAGCGGAAAATCGGTTAACTCTCGTTAAAGCGGTGAAGCACAGGGAAGGAAGAGGGGATAGGTGAAAAAGCTCGAATGACCTGTAAATAGTCATCTTTCGGAGGAATAATCCAGTTATCACCCGAAGACGATTATGGATACTAACACTCGAAACGTGAAGTAACTTGGGTTCGAATTAATAAAATTCACCATGAAACATTGTTAACTAGTCTCAAACTTATATTTTTATGATTGAAGAACAATTGAATAATTCACATGGACCATTCAAGTTTTAAAATAAAGCAAACTGAATAATTTTCCATCTGCTCTACGCACGTAGATCTAAAAAATATGAATTGCCTTGGTTCGCAGTAACTCAATTACACAAGGAAAAAATACTAATGACCACTTTACACAGGATATCAACACCTGTGATGTGATTTCAATAGAAAATGCGCTTCTTCACATAGAAACAAAATTTTATCCACTCTTCAGAATATTCTGTTATTTTCGTTAACACACATTTTGAATGACAGAAATATATTTATTATATTCACCTTTCATAATTATGTCGAATATGAGAACTCACCCCTAAATTTTATTCTGATTCTATGAAAGAGAAGACATTGGCTGACCAATATCTGCGGGGTTTTCCGGGTTTTCCTGCAGCTGAAAAAACAATTGCGTCACTTGAATCAATCAAGTCGCCCCGGAGCGCTAATTAATTTATTTTTGTTGTTTCATAATTTGTATTTATTTCGTATCTATCACACCATCACTTTTAAGCAGTTTCCGTGACAATATTCTTTTTCAACACCAAATTCCCTTTTCTTAAAATGCTTTCGAACCTTTTGATCAATTTTGAGTTATGAACCTCTCTGCAGCCTAATTATTTCTCGCCGCCCATTAGACTGGTATATTCCATTTACGTTATTTAATTTTATTTTATGTTTATTACTCAACTGAGTTAGAATTGAATCGTAATTTTCATTGTGCCTATGTAAAATATTACCTTTTCTATTTGTTTAAAGTGGTTTGATCTTCTCATTCAATCAACCGCTATATGAAGGTTAATTCGAGTTCACCTGTAGGAATTGGGATTTTCACTGCTCACCTTTCAACAATACTCGTAGAAAGTGAGACCCCGTTAATCGTTAGCTCGCAAAGTTATATGACAAATAACCTTTCAGATCATATCGCGAAAGCGAAACTATTTCAAACATTGAAAAATATACTGGGGGTCATTTTAGGTATAACAAATGATATATTTTAGCAATATCTTCAATTGTTATGCGATGCAAAAAATGTGAACGAAAACCTATGCAAGAGAATTGAAACATTAGAAGGAATTACCAAGAAGTTATCATCTGGTATTCAGAAAGAAATTGAATTAATCAAAAATAGAGTGAAACAACTTGAAAACGAAAATATAAATCTGAAAAACCAATTAGCAAAAATTGAAAAACAATTGAAACAAAACAACTTAGTTTTGTATGGATTAGAAGAACAAGAAAACGAGTCAAGAAACACTTTTGAGAACTTTTTCCACATTGGCAGCAACAAAACTCGATACTCAATTGGAGAAAACAGAAATCAATAATTTATTAATATTGGGTAAGAAGATTGAACTCAACAGGCTCATACTAATTTCGTTTCTTTCAAAAATCAAACGACAGGAGATTTTTAAAACCCATCAGAACTGAAATGAACTAAAATCATAATTGATATGAAGATTTAACACAAAATGAATTGAAAGATTGAAGAATTCTGGTAAATGAACTCAGAGAAGCTAGGACATTGAAAAAAACCTATATATAAAATATAAAAGGAAACAAACTTAAAGTGTAAAAGAGCAAGAGATATTGATCGTTTCAGAAAACGAGACAAAATACCGTCTTCGCCAATCACCCCTCAAAAATCGTCAAGCGAACCCCCAACCCTGCCACAGAAGGAGATCCAAATAGAATACGAATATTTACCCATCCTGTAGAACAAGCAAGAAACCCCCTTTTCACAGCCAAACAACTGAAGACCACAATCCCAAAGTAGAAACGAGAAAAATTGGCAGCTGCAGATTTCCTTTCTATATCAGGTACCAACCCCTAAAAAAATTGCTACCCTAGAAATAACTACGACACTGATGAAAAAATAGTAACAAGGTATTTTATTCAACCCATAGACTGAATGTACCATTTGCTATATTTTTTTTAGAGATCACAGTACCCAGTTCATAATTTTATTTAAAAATACGTTTGTGCTCATTTGAATAAATCATTAAATGGTCCGATATATTCGTGATTTCGAAATACAAGCAGTACAAACATATCATCTCGCAGAATGTCATGAAATCTTAGAAATCAATAAACAAAACACTAATTTCAAACTTATACATAACAATATTCACAGGACTAAAAAAACATGGATTCATTGAAACATTTTTTTGAATAGTTTAGATTCTAACGTTGATTCTATCAAACTCACAGAAATTTAGAAAATCCCAGATCACCGTATTTACAATATCACTGGATATAAACTCTCCTACAATGACGGTAATTTTATTCAAAATGATGGTGTTCTAGTGTATATTAAAGATGTTCTAGTGTATATTAAAGATTCTATTCGACCAGCTGTCGAAAGCGATCGCATATAATTAAATAGGAGTTATAAAGCTTCAAATCCTTTTTGTAACTTATATTAATATTAAAATACTGAAAATAAAGGAAAATCAAAACCTTCAATATGGAGCTTCAGTTCAATCTTCCTCTTGAAAATGATCACTTGCTGATTGAAACACGGGTTGAAGTGTTAAAAATAACGGTTTGATGTTGGGATTAAACTCCAGTAATAATTTATGGAGCTTCAAAATGATTTTGAGATAAATATTTCCAATAATGATCACTACCACATATTGGTCGGCGATCTGAATATTGACCTACTAGATAATAGTGAAAACACTAATAGTATAGTAATACTATGAATAAATTCGGTTTTATTTCAATGATATACTGCCCAACAAGAATTCAGCACAACTGGGTGTCTTGTATAGACCACATTTATTTATTTAAAAGCACCACCGAATGAAATAAATAATATCTTACCTCTTGTAGTCATACTGACATCACTGATTATTTCACGATTGCACTCCAAATTATCCTCAATACTTCCAATAAATCTAATATTCAACCGAAGGACTGTATACAAAACTCTTCAATGTACACTGCAACAGATCTTAATATTGCAATGAATATATTCGTTGATGAATATTACTGGAGTTTTATCCCAACACCAAACCGTTATTTCAACACCTCGACACGTGTTTCGACCACCAAGTGATCATCTTCAAGAGAAATATTAAACGTTATTATAAAATAACGGTTTGGTGTTGGGGTAAAACTCCAGTAATATCCATTACTACACCAAAGGTTCCAAACATTGCATC
The DNA here is from genome assembly GCF_025532065.1 of Leptinotarsa decemlineata. NCBI lineage: Eukaryota > Metazoa > Arthropoda > Insecta > Coleoptera > Chrysomelidae > Leptinotarsa > Leptinotarsa decemlineata. The sequence continues at coordinate 89,699 of NW_027412694.1, read as the reverse complement.
ACAAGTACATAATATTCGTTGATATTCTTTAGAATAATATCAACACCTGCACGACTATAAAAAAACGGAGAAAAGATACTAAAATGACACCTTGAATAACGAATGGTTCAGTAAAGTCAATTAATACAAAAAATAAGCTATTTGAAGTCTCCATCAAAAATCCAACAGTATAAAGTTTTCAGAAATAATTTAACACGTCTGTTTGAAAACACGGAAAAAAGCATTGAACTCAGGAAATTTTCACAACTGTCCTATCCTTGGAGAGTTCCTACCAACCAGACCGAACTCCACTCTTCTGCCACCTTCAACCAGCTCCATAATTATTTTTCTTCTGGTTTGTTTTCATCTTTTCTCGGTGCTCAATAGTTCTTACTTGCCGACGGACTGTATGCTTTATTCTCAGCATCCCACTGTTTCTCTGCATTTAATTAGTATTTTTTCTTATGGTTTGAGACAAATAATTTTCAGCAGTCCATTTGCAGACTCCAGAATTATACGGTTATAATAACGCCTTTTTCTGGAATTTTTCTTTTCTCAAGTGATATCCTTAGTTCATAGATGGTTCTTTTGAGTTTGTTCTCCTGCTTTCATTTTTAGGAGACACTAACCTACTTGCGATTTCATTCCAACAAAATTATTTCTAAGCAGACTCAAATTCTAGAGAAATCTCATTACAGCTCATCTACGCTACGCTTGGGTATTGAAAAATATAGAGTAAAATCGAGACTTTTCCGGAAATGCCGTGAAAAATTAAAGATACTTTTGGACAGGAATATATTAATGACTTTGTACACTGTGTGCGAGTCATGGATGGACCCTGAAAAATATTGATTTAACCAATCCCAATAGGCTGATTTTATTCAGTTGGCAAACTAAATGTTTCTCTTGTTCTTCTAGATCACGCCTTCTCTGTGTTTATTGTTGCGAAAGACATTTCATCCTTTTTTACATCGTTCTTGTTTTCTACTTCTTTTATATTATATCTTGTTGTTCTGCAACTCGCCTCGCTTTCAGCTAATTGATCTGAGAACCTCGATGATATTTGCCTTCGTCGCCATCACATCCCAATTATTTGCTGTTTATTCACTTTACAACTGAATTTGTTTCGATTTTCTTTTCTCAGTTCCACTTGCTTTTTCTACCGTCGCTTTCTTTCATCACTGTTATGTATCAGGGTTCTTCCAAACTTATAAATTAATGACGTGATTCAGCAAACCTAAAAATAGAACTCAAACAACTACTATTTATACTTCAATAATACTTTGCTCAACTTTAACAATTATTCCACTAGTTCACTTCGCTTCTCTAACGCTGCGTCTTTGGACTAACACTGACTTATTGCCACCCTTAGTAGAACCTTGAATCAGTAGTAAAGAGTTTGTTTTGAACTGATTGCTTTCTTCCTACCTTCGGAAGTTTTTCACATTTTTTTGTATGAAGATGGAGAAGTAGAAAGCGAAAAAGCTTTTTTCCAGTTGTTTTCAAAAATTTTCACAAATACTCTATACGGATTTTCACTTGCATGGAACTGATGAAATGACATGATGGTTTAATTTTTGCTTTATGCTTATGAGTATCTTTGAGATCGCTTACTATGTTTTTCATGTCATATGTATTTGCAATACATTTCTTGGTCTTTGTATATCTCCTGGAAGTTTCGTCACTTGTCAAACCCTTCCTAAAAAATGTAAAATTTTCAAATAAGTAGGTTTTGGTTTTAGCCTCGACTACTTCGCCTAAAAGGTGCCTCCATAATAATGATCTTCTTTAATAATCACCACGACGATAAATCGGATATGTACAAGGTTATAATTGTTGTAAGTCAGCGAATTTTAGAAGCAGGTCAATTTTGAAATATTCTAATGCCAATATTTACCCCCAAGTTTTATTGAAACTCATTTTCCCTTTTCTACCTGAGATATCTTGGTAGTCAGATTACGTGCATCATCCGTACTACTATTACTAGTTATTCAGTAAAAGATAGCCTTATTAGCCTTGCTGATGCGTAAAAAAAGGAACAAATCATATTGGCTATAACATGGATAAAAATAAAGCAAAACTTGATAATAATACTTTCCCTGACCTACCTTAGCCATTAATTAAAAACCACATATAAAGTCGGTCAACATGGAAATAATTAACCTACTACCTAAAATATATATTTACTTGATATCTCGTTCATATTATTCACAAATATATTGAGTTGATCTAGAATTAGTGAATTTGTCTGCACTCATGAAGTCATATTATGTGAACGAGTCAGTAAACCAGCGAGCGTATAACTACTCAATCACCCTAAGTATGTCAGAATGTGACAAATACTCATACCAATATTCGATGATGTCAATGACTTTAGTTAGAACAGACCACCTGACAAAATAGTTTTTCCACTTCAAATATCGATTTTTCTTTGCATGCCGCTCTGAACCTTTCTACTGTAATAATCAATAGTTTTATTATTCTCAGTAGAGGCTTGTTTTCTTGCGATGAAACACGTAATTGGTAAGCAAATTCGTAGAATATTTCATTTGAATCGACATCAGAATAAGAACTCAAATCGCGAGGGTATCGACGAATAGTGTCGTGTTTACTTTTCCAGATTGGAAAATTTCACCTTCCAGTAAAATGTGAAAGTCTAAGACATGAAAGTACGAAGTGACGGCGACAAAATGAAATCCCTAGGAATCAGCAAGGTGTCTCTGCCTTTCTACGAGCCACCCCAAAGAAAAACCAGCGCGGAAATTATAAATGAAGCTAGATTAGCTATAAGAGGTAAGCAGATGGTAATAGAGTGATACATAAGTATAATTTACGATATTTATTTTCTTACATGTAGTTTCGAAAGATCTATAGTAACTTCACATTTTAATAAAACTATTTTTGAAAAAGAATGTTTCATTATTCCACCTGTGAAATCTTGCTGCATTATACTTTTTCAAATAGTATTAATCATAAAAACAGTTTGCAACTTCATTCAATGAATCAATTTTATGTGACTTGCACAGCAACTATATAGCCTACTATTTTTTTTAAGTTCTGACACTGAATACACTTATGATTTTGCGTAATTTCTGTATAATGATAACAGATGTGATATTATGAAACTGAGTAATTTACTGTGTTGCAACTTTGGAAAAATATGGCTCAATTTTTCGTAATAATGTATGAACTTGTCGAGGGTTTCATTTCATACTCATCTAAGCAACAAAAGTGAATGGTATTGAAATCTACCAGATTATATTCTAAATCAAATACCTACACGGACACCCTGGAGACTCGAAGATATATTTTGGGTTACTAAACATAAACAGTAAACACAGCAGATGTACTTCTTCAATATTTCATATGAGAAGGCGAGTTCTATCTGTTTTTTCAACATTCCTATTTCTGTGTTTGTAGGTTATATTCTGAATCGAATTATTGATAAAAATTCAAAAATTTCATCATAGCTTTGGAACTCATGCATTTTCACGAATGTTTGATTAAATAAACCAAACCAATTCTCGAACCAATAAAATTTGATTTTCTGGCAAGATGGCTACCTGTCAGGAAAACTGAAATCAGTTCCTGAAGATGCCAATTTTGGTGACACAGATGACAGTTCTGTGTTTTTTGGTTTTGAACTTATTTTATTCAGTCGAAAAGGTCAGTGACATCAATTCTTTCCGAAGATCTCAAATCTGCAGTTTCGGAGTATTACTCCTCCAGTCTTCTCAATTTTTCAAGATCGCTCTGGTGTTTTCATCTAATCTTCTTAACTGTACTGTAAAAATCAATTTCTTTTAACATGAAATGTTTTTCTAAAATTTTTTAATAGATTCATGAAATGACAAGTAGTTCCTCAGTTCCATTACAAACTGAAATCAATTATCATTTAGCAAGATAATGGTATTTCACTTATCTATTGTTCCAGAATCCCAAATGGCCGACAATAACTTTGCACCACCATCCATCAAACCACTTCAAACACAGAGGCCTTATACACCGAGGGACAAGGAAAGGTTATTATTTGGAACAAAAAACAAAATCGAATAGGCCACCCAGCTCTTTCAGGTTAGCAAAAAACTCTCATAATCACTATTGCGTTTGTTTTTTGCGTTGTTATTTAAAGGAATCTATCGAACAATAGGTTCGCCCAATATGAGTCGCCTGGAACATCACTGAGCCCTCGATTATTTCTGTAAATTTTCAACCAAATATTTTGGTATTGGCGAAGTCAAAATCGAATGACCCATACCAAAGATCCCGAGGTCACGCAGTCTTTAACGATTTACTTACTGATTCATTTAATAAAATAACGACCCTCAAACAAAAACAAGATTTTTCGGTAATATCAAGTTCATATTTTCAAAATAAAAGTTACTAGATAGCATTCTTATCATAGAAAAACATCAGAAAGACTATTTGATCATATTTTCAGACAGCAATGGGTTTTATAAAAAACTGTCGCAGCTCTAGACACATTAGGTAATTAAGTGACGGCCAAGGATTGTTTCCTTATGAAGAAGCCAATCGTACAAGAATGGAACAAAGTCGCCAAAATCCTGTTAGTTACACCTATCAACTCGGCTGGACCGTTTTTAAAGATTTTCGATTCGTCTCCGCCTGGAATATGTTTAAAATATGTTTAGAATATGTTTTTTCCGTTAACCAGGTATTTTCACCCCTTTTAACGAAATTCCTCAGAAGTGGAAACTTGTGCAGGTGAAGGACTAATGAGGTTTACCTTTTAACGTGTGATTCATAACGTGGATTGGAGGATAGCAAGTGAAAATCAAGCGCACAGCCTTCGGCTTGAATTATCGATCACACTCGGCCGATTGATAAGCACAAAACTTACAAAATTTCTGGTTTCCTGTATTTTCTTAAGAACTAGATTTTCGGGAATTTTAACAAAACATTCACTTTAACTCGTTCTAAAAACTTACCACATGGAATAAAATGAAAAATAGAAATCTATTTCAACTGGACTGCGAGTTGGGAATTAACAAATGTCCAATGCAATCGATTCATAATTGTCGAGACATACAAAATGATCTGGGGCATTCTTATTACAATTGTCACAATTATTATATTCATCAAGTCATTCACATCTAATATAGAAGTTTAAGCGAAAATTGTTGCCAATAGCACCGTGGAAAATCGCCTTGTCCGTAAATAAAATATTTGTGAATCAACCACTTAATACATTAATTTCATTTGAAACTTTCAAGGTAGTAGAGCTTGGAACTGCTATATGTGATATGGGTAGTGAAAGTTCCTTTTTAGAACTTTCAAAATGGTTTTTGGACTGACTTTAAACCGCTGTACAATCTTCCTGATACTATTGAAAAGATCTTGTACAATCACATCAAGTTACAGTTTCTGGTCTTCCAACTACATTTTTATTAAAACTTCTAGTTTAACATATTCTAGTATGTAGCGTTTTGAATGTTAAAACATGTAGCGTTTTAAATGTTCTAGCACATGGAATTACTCTGTTAGGATATCTGTCTCTGATAAATCCGCATTTCCATTTGCTAATTTATAAATGAAGTTCATTCCAGCCATTTCAGCGTCAGTAAACTGATTCATGATATGTGATCACTGCTAATTAACAACTCTGAATTTTACTGATATCACAATGCAACTACAACTCAGCTGGTTTCTAGCAAGTAAGTAGGTACTTGTTTGGATTTGGTAGTAGTCGAAAAATATGAGTTTCGGGTAGTCCACAATTATACGATATAATATTCTTGAAGAATCTGCAAAATATTAACGATGAACAAATTCGTCAAACACATTCAAAGATATTGAAAGTACCGAATTCTCCATACAAACAACACCAATTGAAGAATGGTTCCAAAAACATAAATTTCAAAAAATTTCGTGAAGTTATCAAACTTATACTAGACTCGTCAATTTTCAATGAGAGATAGAACTGAAATTGGTGGCACAGTCAATCGAAACGGAATGCAGATAATATATGATTCCAAACCAGTGCATTGTGTCTACTGGAACTTATCGAAAGAGTTGGTTGCTCATTTACAACTATGCGTGTCTTCAAAGGCAGCTGGCCTTACTGGACACAACAATGAAATAATTTCAAAATTGAAGAATTGCGTGAAGAAGGGATAATATATTGAAACATTCACAAATAAAAATCACTCTTGCCTCGTTATTCAATGAAGTAACATTGCATTTTTTCCCATTTGCACTCAAAGCAAAGATTGGAAGTAGAAGATTTGAGGCGGTTCTAAACCTCCCCCCACCACTATGACGTCATTAACGACGAAATGGCATAATTAGGGTGACCTAATTACTGACTCATACCTTCCCCCACCATTATGACGTCACGTGGGGTGAATGACCTAGACCGACTCATGCGACCTTGAGATTTGAGCCGGTTCCAAGCCTCCCCCCACCACTGTGACGTCACGTGGTGTGTGTGTGTGTGCGATTCTAACGTACGTCGTTCAGATTTTATTCATGTTTTATTCGGATTTAACGGCTGAAAATATTCATAAAAGATCACACTGTCAAATTAATTTTTCAGCTAGAACGCCTGTGAATATCGTCTCATGGCATGAGACTTTTTTTCAAGGACGTCGTCTTTTATATGAAACCAAAGAAAAAATTTTTGAAAATGGAATTTGAAAATTTTCCAGGATTTTGCTGGATATTTTATGGAAAAATGGCCTTTTCAGTTGTTTAGACAGGAAAATCGGCTTTTCTCAAAGAAGCATCCATTGAGGTCATCAGCAGCTTCCGTTCAAGATTGCAATCGCGATTTTTGCGTACATCGTTCAGATTTCATTCATGTTTTATTCGGATTTTATGGCTGAAAATATACCTAAAAGATCACACTTTCAAACTCATTTTTGAGCTAGAAACCGAAGAAAAATTTTTCGAAAAAAATGGAATTTGAAACCTTTCCAGGATTTTGCTGGATATTTTATGGGAAAATGGCCTTTTCAGTTGTTTAGACAGACATTATTATACAATAAACAGCTTCGAAATTTGATAAAATTCTTCATTTCATTTTTTTAACTCCCGTAATATGAATAAAATGGTACAAGATTTGATCATTCCCTTTCATTCGAAAAACATTATAATTTATTATGTATTTTTTTTACATCATATTTCAAAAAAAGTTCCCTAGCATATCATCAATTGAAATAGCTTTCAGAGATTCGACTATTGTTTGTATGAAGTTGTTTGATGAATACGCATTACTCAGCCACACGTCGTGGAGTGAACATCTCGCTCTCCTAACGTTGAACGGTTGCTGCTGTGACGTCACACCACTACTAACTTGGTGGGCTCACACCGATGGAACATTCATTACTTGAAGGATCTTCGAAGTATGCAGACTTATGTTTGTACACAGACACGCACATGATAAACCCTGTACCGTGCATTCTCTCACACTACACATACCAACCAAATGTAATTACGTCATTATGTCACACACACACACACACAAAATCTCATATGAAAAAATCCTGAGTGATCAATGCTCCAGACACTTCAAAGTCACATCGCATTGATGTTACTAAACAACAACAAAAAAAGAATTAATACGCCATAGTGGTGGGGGTAGGCCCAGAAACGGCTGTAATCTGCTACTATTCAAACCCAAAGCACTACCTCAAAGTTGCTTTGTACCGCGACAAGGGTGTGACGTAGGTGAAGGTCGTTCAAGGTTGAACTCAAAACACTTCTAAAAGTCACCTTGTCGATATCGTGTGACGTATGTAGATGTCATTTCAAAATTGAAAGTGTCTTCGAAATAGTCATGTGTATCAATGAATTTCGTGAAAATATAGAGAGTGAATGAAGGTCATTCAAGGTTAAAGCAAAAACACTACCTCAAAGTTGTCGCCTTGTCCACGTTTCCTTGTGACGTAGTTCAAGGGTATGACGTAGATGAAGATCGTTCAAGGTCGAACTCAAAACACTTCTTCAAAGTCACCTTGTCGACATCGTGTGACGTATATAGAAGTCATTTCAAAGGTAAAAAATGTCTTCGAAATAGCCGCGCGAATCAATGAAGGTGGTGAAAATATAGAGTGTGAATGAAGGTCATTCAAGTTTAAATCCAAAACACTGCCTTAAATTCATCTTGACTTAGTCGCCGCCATGTAACGTACGTCAAGGGTGTGAGGTAGATCAAGGTCGTTCAAGGTCGAAGCCAACTGGATGCGTCGACCACAGATAATCCCCACCACCAATTCCAACTCGATGCGCTGACTGAAGGCGATACGAGCAAGCAGTGGTCGTTGGAACTTCACGGAGTGCAGACGTGTACACTCTCTGTCACGATGGGTACCGTCCAAACTGGTGAAGAAGGACTGCTCATCAGTCGGTGGATCTTCGTGGTATGCATACGTGTGTTTATTCTGTACAAATGGGGGTAGAATTGACCAACCATCTCACATAGATCCCGAGTACTTCTACATGTAGTGCATACATGATTCCAACAATTTATTGAGTATGTATCACAACGCAAACAACGTTGCAGCGGAGCTGGAACAGCAGCACATGTACTACAAATATTTTTGCATATACCCATATTATTGAATATTATAGGTTCGGAACACTTCAGGCACTGTGACTGTTGCTGACGATATTCTGATTTTGTTCGCTTCAGCGGATGAGATGGAGGCGATAGCTGAATCCGCGACACACAATCATTGCACATACCAGTGCATGGATTAATTGTTTCCTTAGGTCTACCTATTTGGCAAAAGTAGCACACAATAGCCCCCGTAATCATCATTGGGTAGACGCACACTTTTGGTTTTTCATTCCACTCTTTTGGAAATGGCATTTTACTAATTCGATTAGAAATATTAAGAGATGACTTATAGAAACTCTGACTGCTCTCTCTCCTATACCGACATTGTCTATTTATACAAATTGTGAAAGTATAGTGGGAGAACTTCTCTTTCTCACAAACATGACTTCATCATACCAACTTATCTTTTGAGATACTATATCCTTCTCTCCCACTCAAAACGAATCAAGTGATAAGTGGGGGTCGTACCACTACCACTACCTATACATTCATATAAGTCGACTTGCGATCCTGAAATTCATTCATTCACTCTGCAACTGTGAGAATACTGAATACTGAAAAAATAGTTGCTGCATTAAATAGAATATCTGCTGTTGATGCATATAATTGGATAGGCGAGTCAGATGATGGTGGATGCCAACATTCCGCTAGAGGAAGTGATAGTTGAAGAAGATGTTGGAGTCGATGAAGAGGAGATTGACCTTGGAGTCGACGAAGATGAAAACGAGGCTAACGAAAGCGACGAAGATGTTGACGTGATGGAGCTTGAGAGGGTCGTGGATGGTGAAGGCGATGATGAAGGGGTTGTAGCTGATTCATCTGAAGGTGATGGTGCTTTGAGAATCGGTCTCCGATTGCTCAACATCACCGACACATTAGAAGATCCCATGGATATATATTGCGTGATGGACGCACATGTGCAGATCAGAACAATTGATGACAACATCAAAAAGCTATGTTGGTGTTGTTTTCGTTTTTACTCCATTAGAAACAACAATGAAGGGTGGTATCATCATATCAACACCCACAACACCGTTTCTATGATGGAAATGGGACAGAATTGGTGCGATGCTTGCGAAAAAACAACAGCCCTTTTCAAAGCTACATTATTCATACAAACAGTAGTAGTAGTATTCACAGATGTGACAAATGACTACTTTGACTAAAAAAATCGAAGTTGGAAATTTGTTAGTCATTGAATATCTGTGCATTATATGACAAATTACTACTTTGACTGAAAAGTCGAAGTTGGGAATTTGCTAGTCATTGAGTATCTGTGCATATGATGAGTACTACTTTAACTGAAAGTTGAAGTTGGCAATTTGTCAATCATTGAATATATATGCATATAATGATGAGTACTACAGAGTGGGATGATGGTACTTTTACATACATTTTGTTTGAGACTATGTTAACCTAATGTTAACAATGGTATGAAACTGTTTATGTTTGAAAGTATAATGATAGCTCTGAAAAGAGCTGTTTTTGTTTCAGTCTTCAATTGTAGCCCTGAAAATAGCTGTTTTTTATTAATCCATGCAATGGTATGGACTAAAGCTCCTCATCATCAAAAACAATGATGATGGTGTCGTCATCTGAATCATCTGTATCTGATGATATACTGATGATGTCGTTTTCATAATCATCTGAATCAGACGATATACTAATTACATCGTCCGCATAATCATCTAGCTCGTTATCCTCTAGATCGTCTAACTCGTCGACACTCATCTCTAACTCTGCATCTACTTCCTCTTGCATACCTTCTTCTATACGTTCTGTGAAATCATCAGGAAGATCATAGATGCGTTGCAGAAATTGTGCGAAGGTTGTACTGAAATGATCGAACGTTGAATCTATTTCTTATGCCTGGATGGGTCCTGTACTCGACATAGAATACTCTGGTACACTAATCGGTTCGGTGGTGGAATCAGCACTCGACATTGTGGAAGAATGATGTAGAACTGGGATTGATGCTATATTTATATTGGAAAAAAAATTGAGGGGGTGAAGTGTAAATGTAGAACAATTCAGTGTTTGAAATTCAAAAGCAACAAGAATGACGATCTTCATGAAACTCTGAGTGAATATTATGAAAAACTAATAAGGGAGAGGGAGGAAGACACTGCCCCAACCTCGCAGTGCCCCGTGTACACCAACCAACGAGGAAACGATTACATATCGTCATCAGAATTGAGGACCACATCAAACGGGATAGGGGATGGTGGAGGACTATCCTCGATGAGAATTGGGGATGGTGGAGGACTATCCTCGACTTCCTCGGACTCATCGTCATCGTCCCTCTAGGGTAGTGGGTCATCATCGAAATCATAGGGATCCGGGTACTCGCCATCAGAAAGATCCGCTTCGTCGGTGCCGGTAACATGCAGCACCTGCACTCTATAATCATGAGTCATGTATTCATACTCAATCCAGTGAGGTGCTGTGGTGGAGTGAACAAAACCTTCTTGGATGGACATGTCAATAATCTGAGGCTCCGGGAATCCGTATGGCTCGGTGGTTGAATCTGGTTACATGTTGAAGCTAGCTGATCAACTGAATATTCCATCAGATAATTCTTACTTTCATACAGTTGAAATGGAGTGGGGGAGGAGTGGGGATGAATTGCAAAATGACTTAAGCTATATTCAATGAAAGAGATAATTGAATGGATAAAATACAATATGAATTATATGAAATTATACTTGTTGATTTCATTATGAAACATGTCTTTTTTTATTTTCTTGTCAAGAGATTATTTACAGGAAATAAAATAACACAAAAATTGTTGTATGATATTTGTTTAGAAGAGCTTGAAATTGAAAAAAAAATAATAAGACGAAGTGAAGAACAATGCCTCAACCATCGCATTGTTCAATGTGCACCAAACCAAAACAATGTACACCCTTTATTTCACTTGTTTTTTTTATTTATTTTTTTCTAAAATTACAAATATAAATTTGAAACTACCATAATTAAATATTCCTAATCAACCTAAAACTAATCTTTTATTTATAATAAATCTACGAAAAATGTGTCCATAATTGTCTCTAACTTTTTGTACCGCTCTATCGAAGAGGTCTCTGCTTTACACCTTTCCTCCAGAGATGCATACTTCCCATCTAGTTCGGCCATATTTTTTTTTTAGTTCGCTCCGTCGGTTAGCAATTTCAGCCTTTTGGCGGGTCGTGCTAACCAACGCGGCCTCACTAGATCGGGAAGCATGTTCTGCTTTCCTGCACATGGTGCGTGGCAGTGGGCAAGACGTGGCAGTGGGCGGGGCCCCGGGGCCGGTGGATGGGGCCCCGGGGTTGGTGGGTGGGGCCCCGGGGCCGGTGGGTGGGGCCCGGAGCCGGTGGTTGGGGCCTCGCGTTTTGCGCTTCGGCCACCGGGAAAGAGTGCGCTTCGCGCGCGGTATATATTCACCATGTTTGTTCAATTATCTGTTTGTTCTGATTTTGGTTCTATTATTCTAACATTAATGTCCATTCCTGGATACCCCAGTAATGGTCCACCTGATGAATTGACTTTATGTTTTTTCTCCCAAACTACAACTCTCTGTTCCAAAGCATCATATTTTTTCATTGTAGATGATGTTATGTCGGAAATTTTTATTTCTACATCACTTTTAACATTATCATATTTACGAGCCAAAGTTATCTGAGCCTCTGCAATTTTATCGTCAAATGCTTGACGTACATCGCGAGCAACATTACCTATTGTGGATTGTATTGCAGCTTGTAGGGCTAGAAGTATGACATCCTTTGTTCCATCAATTTCCCCCTCAAGATATGATACAGTTACACAATCACTCTTGTCAATTGGTTCGCTTGTATTTTTCAATATTTTTCTTTACATGTCACAATGACCATCTTTTGTTAATTTTTTATCATTATTATATTCATTAAAGTAATACATATACACACACAATACATTAATATCACATTACAGTTTTATTTATGAATACCTACATAAACATCAATATTGAATTTTCCGGTTTTAAAAACATTGAATGGTATTTCAGTCATTGATCTCGACAAACAATAAATTTATTAATTGATCCAGTGGACTCCCCTGAGTTTTTGATTGTTGAATCGTTATCCAACGAATGTTATCGTTCAGATCGTTTTGATAAAATTCAATATCATTATGACCCCAAGGAAGAGTGTGGGTAGTATTCGGAATGATAAATCGTTTATCGTCGTGGTATGATAATGCAACTTTATTCTCCAATTCAGTATACATATCATGCAACACGCTTCTAAATGAATTCATCTTTCTAAATATCATACCACCATGTTCGACGATTTTTGGTAATCTTTCATGTCAATTCATTCTTTATAACCAATCGTTTCGCCCCTTTAGCTTTCTTAAATCCATCATCAACAGATTTCACATAATACGATTTTGCACCTGTACCATTAAAGCTCATGATTGGATCATTCGGAAATTCATCTTTGAAGTTACCCAAGATTGAACTTGTTACTGGAATATTGAATTGGTTAACTATACTGTAATTGGATGTATCAAACCTACTTATATAAGTTTTCATGAATTCATAAAAATTTTTTGTATTTACTTTCAAAATGAGCGAGTCGGTATCTGTGTAAAGTAAAGAGACATTTTCACCAAAGTGTTATTTGATGCATCCATAGAAAAAGTTATACATGACTGTTTCAGATAATTCTAATGTAGAAAATTCCGAATATAATGGTTTATCGTAATGGACTTTAAACTTCACCCAATTGAATGGCAACGAAAATTATCTGTTAAAATTGTCTGTCTTCATGAAATTGAATTTTCTCAATTTGTGGGAATGTTTGTGCATCTCCAAACATTGATCAGAGGTATATGTTTGCACCCAACTTCTCCAACAAATTAGTCATAAATTCATAACTATCGATAAATCTCATTTTGAGATTTTTCTTCTTAACCATACCATCTTTATCGGTATAGGTGTGTGTAAAGAGATGTTTTATGAAAGATATATATTTCTCTTTTGTTTGTGGGATGACATCAACTTTCTCTTTGTTCCTATACAATTCTTTTATGAATAAATGGCAATAATAAAGACTCAAATTATGAAAAATGATAGGTACAAAAATAGGTATTTTGAAATTCAAATTACATTTTGAATGAGCGGCATGTGATCTTTTCTTCCCTGTTACAGGACAGTGATCTCTAACTTTGACTTCACCATCAATAAATTATTTATTACATATGCCACAAGTTCTGGCTTCAGCAAATCGTTCCTCTTCTTCGAGGGTTTGTTCATCCATTGGTATAGGGTATCTGAGATGATTTTGATATATCTTTTTCAAATCATCTTCAATGCTACTCACACATTTCTGAGCAGCATCTACGCCTCTATATGTCACAAATTATGACAAATCATCATTATATGAAAATTTTAGCAAATAAGCAAATGAATATGAGGCATGTTTGAATGTTAATCGTGTATGAACTTTTGTGAATCGGTTCAAGTACTGATTCAAAATCAGCATATACTACAAATGGCACCCTCATTTGTCTCTCAAAGTTTTCAAACATTAATTTATTTTCCGCAACCATCATACCATATTGATTGATTTTAAAATTGGTGGTTAGTGTTGTAGTACTAACGAGATTTTCTTATTAGTCAGTGGGCTATGCTTGGACTGGCTGGCTTGGACGTTTAAAGTTCATTCGCTTTAGATTCACTAACGAGATTACAATAATTCATCTTATGACGTAAAAGCAATCTCTCATTGGAAAAATACATCAAACATCCATCACAAAAATAGTTTTTGTCTTCATGAGTTGATAGTTGACTAGAAACTAATCTTGAAAGATCTTTGATCCAACAATAGTGACTATTACCGGAGTCATCAGTCATAAGTATCAAATTGACATGTCTCCGGAGTCTTCTCTGTGAGTATCGCAATGGACCAATCACATCATACTTTATTTTACCCTTGTCAAATTTACTCTCTAAACCGTAAACATTAATTGAAATATCATTCCTATTTTCGAATCTTCCAATACTCTTATTATTAACTATTGACATAGTTACGTTTCAGTTTTATAATTTAATTATTCATTAGTGTTGAATATCTTTAAGCTTATTTTTGTCTTTTTAATATTTTTTTTATGTTCCATTTGGTATTTTATTAATAATTTGTGGTGATACATAGGACTGATAAAAAATAAATAGGTTTATTTATTTTTAAGCAATTATAATAGTTATATTAAGGATTTTACTTGTTGGGTTCATAACTGAACTCTAATGCTTGACTGGTTTCAACAATTGAAACTTTCTTGGACGTACCATTTGGGATTTTATAATAATTCTGTAGTGTACTTGACCGATAAATAAATAAATAAATAAACTTTAACCGGAAAATCCATACCCGTGACATCTAAAACATTGAAAAAATGTAGATATGACGTATCTTCGGACACTCTATCATTTGCATGATATAATGCTGATGTTATAGCCCAAGCAAAATAATGTTGTTCGTTACGAACATTCAGCTTTCCTCCATTCAATGCATTTGGTTAGCTTCACATATGAACGTCCTCCCATTGGACTGAATTTATTAATATTGACCTCCAGAAACATTATTTTTTCACAAGTCTAACCTACATTACAAAAAAATCAATATTACTATTCAATCTCGTTGGAATTTACAAAAAATAAATACCTGAGTCACGTTCATGCAATTCAGTCGTTTGAGCCACAATAACATCGTGGAATCAATCAAAAACGGTCCACTATTTTATTTTGGAATTGAATAACTTCGTGTCCCTCAAATCTGAGTCTGAAGAATATAATTCCCAAAACTTCCATTTTCACTTCGATGCTTTTATGGATCCTGATGGCCGATTCCAGTAATTCAATGACCTTCTGCACAATCCCGTTAAAAAAAAGACATGTTGTCAGTGGATACAATCTAACTCTCCACCCTGTATGTAGCAATGCGGCAATTGAATGCATTCGTTATAATTTGAACACCTTCAGATAATTGAACACTTGCATTATTTTTATGACTTATGGTTCTTCGGTGAGAATTCACTTGGGTCATAGGAATTGTCAAATTACAACAATTGCATGTATACATAGCTGTTGCATTGTCCACAATCATCCGTTTCACTGAAGGCCCTCCTTGGCAACTCTGGAGCTGATGCCGACGAAGATTATCACTACGAGTGAAAGATTTACCACAGTCACAGGAATACATTTTCTATAATAGTTCTCACTAATTCACTTGATGTAAACTGACATAACCAACACTCCTCCGCTTCTTAAATACAGTCTGATCGGGTCCGTCAAGACGTCATAGCCAACCCCACCTCTCAGC
Source organism: Leptinotarsa decemlineata (assembly GCF_025532065.1). Taxonomy (NCBI): domain Eukaryota; kingdom Metazoa; phylum Arthropoda; class Insecta; order Coleoptera; family Chrysomelidae; genus Leptinotarsa; species Leptinotarsa decemlineata. The sequence continues at coordinate 73,799 of NW_027412694.1, read as the reverse complement.
TACATGCGCCAACCCAACCTCTCAACTGGATGCGTTAACAGAAGTCGGTAAGAACAAACAGTGCTCGTTGCGCTCTCGTAGAGAAAGACGTTAACACAGCCCTCGCCACCTGCGTAACACCATCGATAGCGAGGGAAGAGCGATGCGTTACGACATAGCCTTCGTCGCATCGAGAGAGGTGAGGACCGATGAATACGCATTACTCAGCCACACGTCGTGCAGTGAACATCTTGCTGCTGTGAGGTCACACTACTACTAACTTGGTGGGCTCACACCGATGGAACATTCATTACTTGAAGGATCTTCGAAGTATGCAGACGTATGTTTGTACAAAGATACGCGCATGATAAACCCTGTACCGTGCATTCTCACATAGACACACACACACACAGCAACCATATGTAATTACGTCATTATGTCACACACACAAAATCTCATATAAAAAAATTCTGAATGATCCATGCAGTAGATACTTCAAGGTCACATCGCCTAAACAACAAAAAAAAGCAATTAATACGTCATAGTGGTGGGGGGAGGCCCATAAACGGCTGTAATCTGCTACTCCTGTATACTTTGTTGAGGTGTTTTTTATTTTTCCTGAAAATAATTGTTCCAAAAGTTATTCAGGGTGGCTCGTTTTCAACTCAAATAATTTGTAGCTCCCGAACTATTAGCTACAGACCATATGTTTCATTATTTGTTGAAATCAGCTTATCACGGAGCATCTGCTAAAGCGAAACAATATAGGGTGATCCATTTGAAAAAATTGGTGACATGCTCTAGAGGTGCGATAGGGAAAGTAATATCAAAAGCAAAGTCAGCAATATCCATCACATTCTATTCAAAGTGCCAAGAGCGAGAGGATCCAATCTTTCACAATGAAGCCATAATGCAATCAGACTGCGAAGTATTGTGAATCAACCCACGATAGACAAAGAAAAAATCTCACTAGAGATATTACACGACAGCTGAACCAATTTATGACATTTATGACTAATCTCAATAGCAACATTCAGTTCACTCTCGAAACAGAGATAGAGAAACAGATACATTTCTTACACCTGACCATTACACACAATCAGAATAAATCTGAGTTCAATGTATTCTGAAAATATAGGTATACAGACATTACCATCCCAAGTGATTATTTCCATCCAGACAGTCATAAATTAGCAACTTGCAATTCAATGTTGCTAGGGAATTTAGGAAATTAAAATAATCATACAGCTATAAGCCATAAGCTTATACAAAAGTTAGTCAGAAAACAAAGTCGTAAATTCACTTACAGATTAATATATCTCCAGATCAAACAATCAGAAATCAAGAAATGAGTAACTGTAACATATTTTGGTAAAAAACAGAGATAATTACGGGTTTCTTCAGAAAAAACAATGTGGAAATGGTATTCAGACGACATACTAGGTTATCTGATTTCTTTTTCAATGCCAAAGATAAAGGTGACAAGTTAGAGAAATATGGAGTTTATAAGCTTAAGTGTCCGGAGTGTAATAGTGATTATGTGGGACAATGTGGTCGAAATTTCTCAAAACATGAAAGATCCTCCAGACTAGGTGAAGATGATTCGACTTTTTCAAATCCTTATTTGGCATGCAACCACAAGTTCCCGAATCTAAACGATACGGACATTTTGCACTATACAAGAAAGGGTTGCAACTCAATTATTTGAAATCCTTGAAAATTCATAAGCATAAACATTGTCATCTAGTTTACTTACCGGTTTTCAAATTAGCATATCCATATTGTCACAAATAAACAAAGTTCAGGTACTCAATTTTAATTGAGTACTTAGCTTAGGTAAGTACCCATATTATTACCTACAGTGGTGTAATATGAGGGCTAATGTAATCCATGGTTTTTAGTTCAATGTATAATAGTATGAGCCGACTTCGTGTTTCACAAACACAGTATAAAAACTCAGCTGTTAGCTCAACACAACACATTCGAAGTTCACCGGGTCAACTAGTTTGATATAAATGAAAACAAAAATTTCATGAAAGAAGCTTTCTTGCAAAATTCAAACCGCTGACACGTGTGCTGGTTAATTACGTGACCCTGATTAATTACGGTACAATCAAGTACAAGGATGGGCAAGATTTAGTTGCAGAAAACAAACACAGAGTCATCAACAGAAGCCAGCTGTACTTTGTGGTTTCGGTTAGATCGCCAATAGTGGCCTAAGTTGGAGTCCTCCCCCCACCACTTGAACTTGGCCTTGAATGACGTTACACGATCTTTAGCAGTGTATGAGGCCTATGACCTTGAAATAGAATCTGACCTTGAGCTCCTATGTCGACCCTGGCCAGGGACCTTAAGGTTTGACCTTGAAGGACGTTTCACGACCTTGAGTTAAGTTCACGCCGTATGTCCTTGGACGTGAAATTCGACCTTGAGATTTGAGAATGTCCGCATTACGTGACCTTGAGATTTGACCTTGAAGGACGTCCCACGACCCTGATATATGTGCATGCCATATGATCTTGAACATGGAGTTTGATCTTGAGATTCCATTTTGTCATCGAGTCGAAGTGAGGGTGTGCTTTTATAAGGAGTGTGGTATAAATGTTTCAGTCAGTTTACATTCTTCTCATAATCTCTTGGTTTATATAATTCCATACAGAATATATATGTGCAACGAATGTGGAAAAAGTTTCACTCGTCATCAGTGGGATTCCTGTACGTTAGTGAATTATGAAGGACCATCAACCAATAATGATGGAGAATCATCAAACTCAAAGAGGCAGAGGTTGAACCCCCAAACATCAATAGCAATGCAGACATGCCAGTGCTGCCATTTGACTATTGCAAGTGATTAGGTGAATGTACATCGGATAACCTTGCAACAAAGAATGAATGCATGTGTGCATTATGGAGAGGGTGTTGAAATGTAGGAACAGCTTTCAACTGCGAATTGTGAGTTACAGGATGAATAGTCACCACATGTATTGAAACTACTGGAAGAAGTGTTATTTCTGTTTGAAATCTGTTTTCCGTTAACCAGCTGTCGCACCCCTACGAACGACAACCTCCAGAAGTCGAAACTTGTGCGAGCTAAGGATTAACGAGGTCTTACCTTCTAATGTGTGATTTCTAACATTGATTCATAAAATTGTGGAAGTTGATATGGAGGTGTTTTAGGGCGCTACAATTCTACAAACTGAAGAATACTTTGATGTTAAAACTTTCAACAGGAATTCAATAACATTCAAGTTATTGATCAATCGAATTATTTGAATGTGGTATATAACACTTTTGCTTATAGTTTGACTGTCTAGGCCATGGATTTCAAGATAGAGATTCAGGTATATGATACATTCAACATCATCAATTAAGTGTGTAAATGATGAACTATATATTTCCAGGTTGGACAACCGAGAAAATTTTGATATTAATAAGTATAGCCCCTTGGTAAATCTTCCTAGACCAAACTTTCGAAGTTCATCGTGTCCAAGAAAAGTGTGGTGAATCAGAACCAGTACTGCTTTACGTGGGCTGTGACTTCAGTTTTGTATCCTGCCAATGCGAGGGGTTAAAAATGGGTTGGAAATCAGTTTCAAAAATGACAAAATTAAATATGAAGTTGAAGGTCCATTGTACTATTCAAAATATAGGCTTAACATTTACATAAATCTGTTGAATATCACAGATGAATTTGGTAATAGTCATTATTGTTAAATAAAGGATTCATGGAGACTAGTATCATCCCAAATATCTGCACGCGATCACAAAAAATATTTTTTGTGATGGTTGTTTATTGTACTTTGGTGATGAGCGACATCGATTGAAAAATTGTAATCACATTTCAACAACAACACCGAACACAAATTTCAGATTTGACAAATTTGGTAAATATGTACCTGAGACTACTTTGAAATTTGAAAATGTTGAAACCAGTGCATGCAAATGAACCAAAGCCTGCTCACTTTTTCAAAAATATAACTTATTTCCATAAACCATATGCTCTCTCATATCTCATAAAGTGTTCTTTCGATTATTTAATTTCTAAATTTGTATTATAATACAAATTCAGAAAATGAAATACAAACTAATATATATAGAGGTGCTAATGCAACTGAAGTATTTGTTTCAAACTTTGAGAGTCACGTAACCAATATCTATCACAAATAGTTGAAAAATGTTGTTCCGATGAGTCCTTTGACTACTGAAGTAGAGCATGACTTCAATATTGCCACCACATGTAGGGTATGTGGAATAAAATTTGAAAAGGGGGATATTAAAGTACGTGACCACTGCCATTTAATATTTCAAATCGCCTGAATTCATTCCAATAATTTTCCACTGTCACTTATTCATAAAGGAGTTATGTACTAATGAAAATATATAAAAAAATTATTCCAATCCATAAAAAAAAATTGTTGCCAATCCTTGGAAAATTACAGACCTGTGACAATCCCATCTTGCTTTTCGAAGATTTTTGAATACGCCTTCTTCAATCGAATGATACCGTTCTGTGATAATAATAACATCTTTGCCAGAAATCAACATGGATTTTTAAATAAGAAATCAACCATAACACCAATACATTCATCCTATAACGAAATAATCAAATGTCTTGATGCAGGAGAGTGCCCTGTTGGGATATTTTGTGATCTCAGCAGAGCATTCGACTGTGTAGATCATCAAATTCTAAACGATAAACTGTACAAGTATGGCACACGTGGTCTTCCGCTGTCTTGGTTATCGGATTACCTCTCTCATAGAAAACAGTTTGTAGAAGTTGATAAAATGAGATCTGATATAATTTCTACGGACCTTGGGGTGCCACAAGGATCCATATTAGGCCCAATACTGTTTCTGTTTTTATATAAATGATTTGGCAAACTCATTAACGGAAGAAACAGTAATAATGTACGCTGATGACACTTCTATTATCGTCTCGTATACGTCTGATTCTGACCTGGAAGAGAAATGTGCTGAAGTTTTTCGAAACTTAAATTCATGATTTGCGGCAAATAAGTTATTCATGACAGACAGAAATATTATACACCAATCAGTTTCAAGATTAATGAGAGGGGAGATTCTGTAACGACAGGCACCGAAAGTACCAAATTCCTGGGACTTCATATCGACCAATGTTTAGGCTGGCATAATCATTGTGAATTTTTAATGAAGAAGTTGAATCCGATAATATTTCAGCTCAGAAATTTAAGACAAGTGTTAAATATTAGTCAGTTGCTGACGCTGTATTATGCTCAAGTTGAGTCCAGACTCAGATATGGCCTATGTTTCTGGGGATTATCGTCACGTTGGAATGAGGTATTCCTAGTGCAAAAATGAATACTGAGAACCATAACAGGATTGTCAACTAGGGATTCCTGCAAAAATGTGTTCGGTAATTTTATAATTCTAACATTGCCTTGTTTGTTTATATTTGAACTGTGTTTACATGTTTTAAAAATGACAATGAAATCTTTCTGATGAATAGATGTATCCGCAATGTGAATACTCGTCAAAATAATAATTTTTTTGTACCATATGCCAGAACAAAGCTGGCTTATAACTCACCAAATCTGATGGCTCCCCGAATATTCAACCATTTGCCAATGAATATAAGGTCTCAAGCCGAATTCAAATATAGCTTGAAATATTTTTTTTTCAAAGAGAGTTTAACTTGGTGGTGAATAGTATCCGCCGTCATGTAATAATGGCCTACCTCGATTGTGTTCATTGTGATTGCTTGTGCTGCCAGTTTATTAGACTTAATTATGTAAACAAGAAAGTAAAATAACACCAATTTTCGTTTTGTGAGGAACAGTTATCAAGCCATATGATGAAAAGTTCATCATCACGGTTATGCAGAAGTGTTAAGTATTCAAGGTTTAAGCGAATGATGGCTGTAATAAAACTTGGATCAGTATTTTCAAAATTATATTATGCTGATAAAGATCAGCATAACGTTATGCTAAAGAGTACAACGTTCTACATGAACTTTTACAACTTGATTAACCTTATACATTACATAGATGACATTCGACAGACTAGGAAAGTCACACTACCAATATTTAATTGTTTCATTGTTTCCAACACCCACCCTCAATGAAGCAATTTGAATATATACAAAGAATGAATCATTCACATATGGTCATTTACTAAGCCTAATAATTTTACAAACTTTGAAAATTTATTCTTCGATAAAGGTTTAGTAAACACATCAGCAAATTGTTCTTCAGTTTTTACATGCATTTCTTCAATGAAACCCGTTTCAATTTTCTCTTTAATAAAGTAATATTTGATATCAATATATTTCAATCTTCTGTTACTTTCAGAATCATTAGCAATTTTAATAGCCGACTGATTATCTTCAAATATTGGTATTGGATCATTTATAGAGAACAAGTGAAAATCCATTGAAATTTTCCTCAACCAGCATGCCTCACTAATAGCTACTTTCGGTAAAAGAAATTGATACTGTATGCTTTTTTTACTAGTCAATCAATCAATCAAATCAATCAAAAAATTTGAATACATAAACAGTAGTTGACAATATCTCCACCCCAATCGGAATCAACATATCCAACGAGAATATCAGAATTACTATCAGGCTTGAAAATTAATTTTAGATTCAATGTTCCCCTGACATTAAGGAGAACTCTTTTCAAAGCTTTATACAAACAATAATTTGCTTTATCCTGAAATCTACTGAGTATATTTACAATTTCACATAAATCTGATCTAGTACCTGACACTGCATAAAGAAAACTTCCTATTATTTTGCTACACTGTTCAATTTTTCGAAGTTTCATTTTTCAACAGAGCAAAATCAAAATTTTGGTCCATATGGGTGCTTATAAGATTACATTCGCTCATATTATATTCTTCCAAAACTTGTTTTGAGTAATTAGATTGATCAAGTTCAATATAGCCTTGTTCTAGATTTTGTTTGATATTTATATCTTAATAACTAGAAACAAACCTAAATCCTTCATAGAAAAATTATTGTTTGGAACAATTTTCTGCTTGTTGACATCAGAATCATCAGTACACAAATAAGTATATCATCTATATACAATAGAATGAACAATTTACTTTCGTTTGAGACTTTACAATAGATATAAAAATCATTTTGAGACCTCACAAAGCCTTCCTTTTTTATCAAAATATCGAATTAATTATTCCAACATTTTGTAGATTTTTTGAGTCCATAGATTGATTTATTTAATTTGCAAACAGTTGAGGACTTTGTTCTATTTTTATCTATTGGTGACATATATACCTCTTCTGTTATATCACCATGTAAGAAAGCACTTTGAACATCCATGTGTGATATATGCAAGCCTAATTTAGCTTCTATGACTAACATTTGTTTGAAGGTGATTGACAATGTTTCATGATGAATTTCACTAGTTCGGACTTCCATTGTCTAATATATAAAATGATTTCAAATTCCTGAGACACCTAAAAGAGAAGAATTAAAAAATGAATAGCTGAAAATGAAAATTATATCAAGCAAAAACTTGAAATGAAATAACAGTGAAATAAAATACAAGTAAAAGTAGAACAATTGAACAAAAATTTTATAAAAATAAAGAAATGAAAAAAAAAGAAAATAAAAATACGAAGTTAAGAGATTCCAAGCCACGTTAGTTGGTATCTACAATTGTCTTCGAGTGATGACTGGACTGATTCCTCCGAGAGATGACTATTTATGTATAATTTTTATTTTCCGCAATTTATTTTTCAATTCTTGTCTTTTAGGTGTCTCAGGGATTTCAAATCATTTTATATATTAGACAATGGAAGTCCGAAACTAGTGAAATGACTAACATTATTCTAATAGTAGACAATTTGGCAACCGGAGCATAAATTTCATACAGTTTATTTACACGGTCTTGCTGAAAACCACGAGCAACCAAACGAACTTTATATTCGCCGTCACTTTTGATTTTGAACAGCCATTAGCTTTCTAACACTTTTTTATCAACATGTCATGACACTTTACTCCACACATCATTTTTGCGTAAGACATTGAGTTCCTCTTCTATTGCTGCTTCCCATTTGAGTGCGTTTGTGCCAGAAATTGCCTCTTCCAATGACCATAGTGCTTCTAGTGCTGTGAAAAAACTCGTTTCATAGTCGTTCATCCAAGCAGGTTTCTTTGACATACTCCCTTTTCTTCCTACAATAGGGTCACTAGTTTCTGGAGTATTTTCTATATTTATTGGTTGTTCTTCAGTATCTAAATCCAATGCAATGACCTTTTCACTGACTTTTTCATTTGTTTTATCATTTTCTGGTATGAAGATCAAGTCTCGATGAATCTCAACTTTATTAGTACCAGGAAAGTAGACTCTATATCCTTTGCCCTCTTTACCATAGCCTACCAGTATTCCTTTCTTTTCTCTTTTGATCCAATTTCAGTCTTTTTTCTTTGGGAATATGTGTAGCAACTTGAGTTCCAAATACTTTCAGTAATGAAATATAAAAATCTTTTCTATACCATAATTGATAAGGAGTTTTATTAGTGTTTTTTCCTAGTTCTACTCCGTTCATTACAAATACAGCAGTGTTGATTGTCTCAGCCCAAAGTTTCTTTTCCAAGTTCTTACAATGAAGCATAGTGCGAGCTGCCTCGACTAAAGTTCTATCTTCCCTCTCTGCGCGACCATTCTATTGTAGGGTATAGACACAAGATTGTTCGTGTCTGATTCCATGTTTCCTCAAAATATCACCTAACTTTCTGTTGGCGAATTCCAGACCATTGTTTGTTCTCAAAGTTTTAATTTTAAAGCCAGTTTGAGTTTCAATAAATTTCAAAAAAACTCCCAATTTTTTTGTTTTGTTTTTCAAGAAATGTAGTATTCTATAGTTTGAGAAATCATCGTTTAACAGCAAAAAATACCTTTCTCCTTCTATAGATTCTGTCTCAAAAGACCCACACAAGTCGGCATGGACAAGTATTCCTATTTCTGAAGCTATAGATTCACTTTTATTGAACATCATGTTGAAGAATTTACTGGAATAAAACTTGGATCGGTATTTTCAAAATTATATTATGCTGATCTTTAGCATAACGTTCTACACGAACTGACAGAATGCCTATCTTCTGATAAATTGAGTTGGATTTTAAATCCCTGACGCTTTCGTGATCTCTGCCTGTGATATAGGCGTTAAGACTCTTAGAGGTGCGTTGCTCGGTCGAGACCAATTTTCATCGTTGTGTTCTTTGCTGACTCCGTTCTACTCGTAGCTTTCCGAGGTCACTAGCCAGTGACCTCACCTCGCGGAGCCGCGAGGCCTTTTGAAGCGGGAAGGGTCGTCGGTAGTGTAATCTACCGCGGCACTGACTAGGGGGTTGTTATGAGTTTCCGCAATTTCGAAAACTCCTCTATTTCGGGACTGTATACTCTCCCGAATGGTTGGAAGATTCAGATCCCGCTCCCATGAAGCGTTTGTTGCCATCCTTAGGATTTTATTCTGGACCCGTTCCAGAATTTCAACGTGTGTTTTTGCTGTATATCCCTAGACTCCTGAGGCATACATTATCATGGGTTTAAACACAGTCTCATGAAGTAAGACTTTGTTTCGTAGACTTAACTGCTCTTGCGATTGAGGAGAGGATACAAATGTGACATCCCCGCACTCACTTTAGTCTTCACGGATTCGATGTACTTGGCCCAGGTAAGCCTGCGGTCTATAGTTAGACCTAGGTACTTAACCTGGGGGCACCAGGCAATTTCTTGTCCTGTCATGGTAACTCTGAGATTCGGGTGGGCACTTTGCCTACCTAATACTATCGCTTGTGTTTTTGCAGGGTTCACACGGATTTTCCAGTCCAGGAACCAAGTCTCAAGAGCTGTTATTGCAGTCTGCATATAAGCTACGCCGAATTCTCTCGCCATGGACGAGGACATCAGGGCGGTGTCATCAGCATCATCAGACCTTAACGTGGTCTGTTCTCGAGAGATCGCTGACATAGAGGTGTAAAGCGTGGGTGAAGGGACTGCACTCTGTGGCACTACAGCCTATATTGTCTTACGGTGAACGGATGTTGTTGAGCTTCACAGTTAAAGTTCTGTTCTTCAGGTAGGACCTTATCCACTTGACTAGTCCAGTGGTGGTTGAAATTAATCTTCTGTGTAGAAGACCTTCGTGCCAAACGCGGTCGAAGGCTTTCGAGATGTTTAATAGTAAGATGTGTACATGTCTTTTCCTATTCATCTCCTTGATTGAATTTTCAACAGTATTAATGCTTGTAGTTCACAAGAGTGGGCTCTCTGAAGCCGAACTGTTCGTCCGGTAGAAGTTGTCTGTCTTCGATCTCCTCGTTCGGCCTTTGCAGGACTACTCTTTCCGCAACCTTGGCCATGGAGCCTAACAGACTTATAGGTCTGTAGTTTTAAAGGAAACTTGGGTCTTGGCTTTTTTGGGTATCATGATAATCTCAGCGTGCTTCCAGCTCTTAGGGAAGTGTCTGAGATTCAGGGACTGTTAATGATGTTTTTAAGTGATTTATTGGTTGTTTGGCAGATGTTTCAATACCTGTTTGTTATTGATCAGCTCCCGGGGCTTTTTTCTGCTTGGTGACTCGAATCAGTTTGCTCAGTTCTTCTGAAATGGATCTTATGACGTCCTCGTCATCGAGTAGCAGTGTATCTTCCACTGCTTCCTCGATTCGGATATCTCTATCGATATCATCGTTTGGATCTATGTTCAGCCTGAATTGGCTCTCTATAGTGTCCGCGAAGGCTTTATCTTCCGTTGTGAAACAGACACCTCGTTGACCATGTATTGGCGTCGGAGCTTCTCTTTTGTTTCTTCTGCTCTTGACTAATCGCCAAAGAGAGTTATCTCCGAGCTCAAGTCCCAGGAGGTATTCGTGCCAGCGTTCATTCCTGAAGTCAAGAATGGAGCGTTTTACTTCGCTGACTTTCGCATTCGCACTGGCTCTATATTCTGGAAATACAGTCCTGTGGTATCTTCTTCTGAGATGGTGTCTTTCCCTAATTAGAGATTTAATCCGTCGGGGAAATTCGTTATAGGATTTTCTTGGTTCCACGTAGGTTATGGTAACCTCTGTGAGAGCGTTTCTCATGTTTTCCTCGAACCGTGTTACCGTAGCATCTAAGGCTTCGGGGGTTTCGGGGGGTCGTTCTATAGCGGGGATTGCTTCTAAGTACAGTTTGAAAGCTTTCCAGTTGGTCCTGATTCCTTCTCTGTCGTTTTGTATTGGCGGGCCTTCCCAAGAATGAGTGTCATTGGGTTGTGATCTGAGTCAAGTTCAGAAGTCACGTATATATCCCAGTTGACAGTGATGTTCCTGACAACTACTATGTCAAAAACATCAGGACTGTGCGGTATTTGGTAGTGAGTAGTGTCCACATGTTTCAAAAATGACTTCGAGCATTTTGAAATTTAAGATTTCATGAACATTGTTTTTGTTGTCTAAGGAGTTAACAATTAGACGTAATTCATTGTTGATATGTGAAACTTGGAAAAACTAGGATATATATTATTTTTTATTATTAACAATATATCTGGTTTGTTAAGTTGAATTCTATACAGCTCGGAAAGTTTTGGCAATTCATGTTTATAAGCTTTTTTAATGTTTTCCACATCAGTTGAGAGTTATTTTTATACATATCTACTCTATCGAAGAAGTATTGTTTTTTTTTCTTTTCTAATAAATTTACTACATCATTTCTCTGTTTCTTAAATTCTTTCCATTTGACATTTCTATTCACCCCAATAGTTTTAATAAAATCCGTATAGTTAAATGTACTGTAGACAAGACAAGATTTAATTCTAACTGTACTGTTACAAGGGTTTTCAATTGTAATGAATGACTTTTACAAAATGGCAATGTTCCACATCGGTAGTTAGAGAAGGGGTCAGATTCGTCGTTGTAGGGATGGACATAGGTTGAGTCGATAGAAATGGTAGAAAACGATATAATAGCGGGTAATTCCAAGATAAGGGATACGAGGAACAAAAGAATTGGAAAGTAGTTATTTGTAGTTTATAATACTTACATGGAAATAGGCTTAAATATTCGGGTTGTTTAGGAAAATATATTCGGGAATATTGAATTTTATGAGTATGAATGGAATAGGAAAGGCCCGTACATTAGAAAACCAACTGGAAAACCCCGATTAGGATAATGGAAAATTGAATAACTCAAACAAGATTAGTTAACAATACATATAATAAAAATAAAGCCATAAAACAATATGTTTTGTTGTACAAATTTCAGAGCTGACAACTCTAGGCTAAATACTAAAAAATTAGGATTCACCTGAAAAACATGATAATTTCGATAGCAAGATTTTGAGGCCGAACATGCCGCCACCCTTGAACTGTCCATGTTCGATAAAATAAAATAGAGCGGTTAATTGAAGGGTAGAGGGCGAAGTTTCTTAGTACAGCACTTGAAAAAACATAATAATTTCGACATGCCGCCTGTGACGTCAAATTACGTATCAATCTTATTTCAACCGAATATAAAAAAATTAACCCGCAAGTCCAAAGAATTCTCGAAATATGAACTACCTCAAGGTATCAATGGTTGTTGAACCATGTAAATTTCCGACCTAGTCCAGGAATGCAACACAATGTTTCTAAGTATGTACAATTACTAAAGTATCAAACTTCGAAACTAGTAGAAATCAAAAATATATTTAAGTCCGAATAAATTTCAAAGTGCCGAACTATTTTAAAATATCAACAATTGTTTAAGTGTCAAAACTCGGGAGAACAATACAAATCAAAAAATATTTCTACGTCCTAAGAAATTTCAAAGTGCCAAAATATTTCAAAGTATCAACAATTTTTGAAGTATCAAAATTCGGGAAATAATGCAAATCGAAAAATATTTCTAAGTCCGAAGAAATTTTAAAGTGCCGAAATATTTCAAAGTATCAACAATTGTTGAAATATCAGAAATTAGGAAAATAATGCAAGTCGAAAAAATATTTCTAGTCCGAAGAAATTTCGAAGTGACGAAATATTTCAAAGTATCGACAATTGTTAGAATATCAAAATTCGGGATGATAATGTGATTTTGATAGGGGCTGGCTTATACTACCCTTGAAGGCGACAGGGCACTGGCATGGGCCGTCCTAGCTTTATAACAGTGGAGGAGGCGGGGTTCATAAGAAAGTTCTTAATTATCAGGGCGCCACAAGGTTTACCTTACCTCCAGTGCCTTTTCGTAATGATCCACTCGCGAAATCTAGAAATAGTGGAACACAATGATGTCGAGTAACTAGAAATTCGACGGGTAGGTATGTCTAGTGAAATGAAATATAAAGCCACCAACACTGTTTATTTTCACCCATATAGCACGACAATCCTGCTTACATAACGTTAGACGGTAACTATGGTAATGGGTAAGCAGTCAGAAATATTCAGGGTGGAATAAATGGTGAAATTACAAAGACAAATGCGATGAAGTTATAGTCAGGGGTAGGTTACCATGGTATGGCCATATCACGTTTACAGGATCCATCCCTTTTAAAAACAAGCATTCAACTGCGTGGTCAGGGGCGAGACTTCAATAGAACAGTGTCCGACAGCCCAAAAAATATACCCGGAGGAACAAGGAACGAGTCCCTTGTATGACAATTCAATAAATTTACAATTTCTAAATAATTTAAACGGAACAATGACACACTGAGGGTCTCTAAACGCGAAATTGTACAAAAAAATAACTACTCTTCCGATATGGTCAAAGTCGGTTCAGTTGAAAAAAATAATTGAATACCAGGAGTAAACATCAGTAATGGTACTTGTTGGAAAAGGGGCGGTTGGCATTCTTTGTGGATTATATCTCTGCTTCAATGAACGGCTCCTGTATTGAGGGCGGAAATGACTTTACTGGGCCACAAAGTCCATATTTTGTGCCCTGCACTAGAACCCTGTGAAATTCACACTCTTTCACGAACAGTAAGAGAAAAATGAAAAGAAATCAATATGATTCTCACTTAATTAGGTTTCTTAAGGAAACCTATCTATAAGAAAGCAAAAAAAATGACTAAACTAGAATAATGTTTAGTTTTAAACACAAAATATTATAATACCTTCAAGAAGGGCAGAATTTTCTCTCCTCACGGCTTCGGCAACATATAAGTCCGCTGAGGTGAATCAAATGGTCAATGCGATTATCCAAACCTTTAACAAATGAGTGATGGTGATGCTAAGAATACCCAAAATGGTGGAAAATAGACTCACGTGATATGTAAAATGATCCCAGCTAAACTGGACGGGCAGTCACCTTAACCAACAATTGTCGTCAATAAAACTATACGACTCAAATGCCGACAACTTGCCCAAAATTATACAGGCGAAGTGAAATCCTGGAATCCTATTCCAGAAGGTATAATACAAAATTAACCTCAGCACTTCAACACCTGTTGCATACCAGAAATCACGTTTTTCCGCCGAGAGAGGCTAAACTTTCACGTTTCCACTCTCGAAATGTCCCTCTACCAGTACATTATAGGTTGGTGTGCGCGCTCACCACCTAATTAATTCAACCTGAGGAACTGCCCACGATATCCAACAGTGACTAGATTACTCACCTATTTAGCGAAAACAGTATGCTAGCAACATAACACTTCATTCAGGCAGAAACTGAAGGGTGTTCTACACTAGGATAATTTACGGTCGTGAAGACAATTGCAGATTATAAATATAAAATGGGTGATTCGTTTTAATGTGAAAAATAAACGTAACAAATCCCCCTCTTACTACAAGAAAATTAACCGGTAATCGGTTAATTTTTGTTTAATTCCCTCGTATGAATCAAGTTTTTTTTTTCGATGAGGTCGCAGCCCCATCGGGTTATTCCCCAGATTCATGTTCTGGAGCGCTCTTCAAGTCTTTGATGTGCCAAGCGATATCCAACACTTTACTGTCTTCATTCCTCAGGAGGTTAGTTCAAGGCGATACCCTCTTGTGGACAACGTATGGTCCAACATACTTCGGTGCTAACTTCCGATTAAAATAACGAGGGGGGTTCGACTGTACGTAATTTTTCATCACACACTCGCTTTCCAGGCTGATACTCTTCATGTCTCCTCCGCAGGTTGTATCTATCGGAGCTCTTTTCCCCAGACTTCTCCAATCTTCTCTTCACCTCCTGGAATACGTGCCTCATCATAGCGTTCCTGCTAACCTCTGATTCACGGGCTTCACCACTCTCGCCAAACAAATCTTCCACCCGATAATCTTTCCCGGAGAGAGCCATATTTTTCCCAAACTGAACAAAGAATGGAGTAAATGTGATTGTATCATGTTTAGCTGTTCTCAAGGCACACGCTTTCTTTGAAGGTTTACGTCCCATTTTCTATGATTATCCGCGACATACATAGATAACATCGGTAGGGTTGGCTCTAGGATGATAATTTGCATTAAATTTGACGAAGACCTCATAGTTGTCAGTGAATTTCTTAAACTCCACACTACTAAATTGACTTCTATTATCACACACCAGAATGCAGAGCGTCCGAAATAAGAGGAAAACATCATCTTCGAGCCGACGTATAATCGCATCCGTGGTGGCCTTCCTAAGGGCGAAAGTTAGACAAAATTCACTCAAGTAGTCGGTCACCACAAGAATGAACGTATTGCCCTTGGTGGAACGCGGCAAAGGACCGATAAGGTCCGTTGACACCATCTCCCACGGACGGTCCACTTTCGAATGTTAGACCATCATATCCTTTGGAGTTGTTTGATCAGACTTATATGCGGCACACAACCGACAATGTTTCACGAACTGTGCAACATCTTGGCGCATCTTGCGCCAATAGTACTTCTCAGCCACCTTGAAAAATGTTTTGTATATTCCCAGATGACCTGCGGTCGGGGGATCATAAGCGGCCGATATCACCCCACACCTTTCCGATTTTGGAAGTACCACCTTCCACTGATCCGTCAGCTGACACAATCCTTGATAGCGGTCTCGAACAAACTTGAAGAGTTTTCTTTCTGTGACCCTCCACTGACTGAACCTGAGAGGAAATCGTTGGACGTTATCACACATCCCATTGTACCAGTTATCTTTAATAACCTCACCCGAGACTTTTAGCGAATCTAATACGGGAAGTGATCTACTCAGCATGTCTGGGACCACATTGTCCTTACCCTTCCTATGGACTACCTGAAAATCAAATTGTTGAATGCGAACCGCCCATCTGGCCAACCTTCCATTCAAATCCTTCAATGATTGAAGCCAATTTGAGGCTGTAGTGGTCAGTAATGACCGTGAATGTCACGCCTTCAATATATGGCCCCAACTTCTCAATGGCCCATAGGATTGCAAGGCATTCCCTCTCAGTTGTCGAATAATTTCTTTCCTATCTGGCCAGGGATTTGCTCAGGTAACATATTACCTTACCTCTTCAGCAGTTGGCTGAGTGAGTACGGCCCCTATCCCATATCCTGAGGCATCTGTCTGTATCACAAAGGGCAAGGAATAATCAGGGAACTGAGAATAGGTGCTGTTATAAGATATTCTTTGATTTGATGCAAGGCCTGATCACATTTGGGAGTCCAGTTGAAACTTTGATTTTTCTTGAGAAAGGCGGTGATGTGTGCTATTACCGTGAAAAAGTCGGGTACGAACCTTCGATACCACGAAAACGTACCAATAATTATGCGAACATCAGATATAGTTTTCGGGGCAGGGATCTCCAACATTGCCTTATCAGGGTCTGCTCGCTCGTAAACCTACGGTCTATGACATACCCGAGAAACTTCATTTCCGGACGACATATTTGACACTTTTCCCAACTAACTGTCAAGTGCGCTTTCCGCAATCGACGGAACACCTCGTCTAACACCGTCAAATGTTTTTCGAAAGTCATCCAAATAACAAAACACATGGGGTTCCAACTCCGGGCCTAAGACTTGTTCAATCAGTCGCTGCCAGGTGGCAGGACTATTATGGAGGCCAAAAGGCATCCGACGAAAACTGATATAACCCCCTGTTGGGGACGGTAAAAGCGGTGTAAGGTCGAGATTCTCCGACACAGGCACTTGCCAGTAAGCTGACTTGATGTGTAAAGTCGAAAGGTATCGAGCGTCTTTCAGCTTATCCAAAGTATCTGATACCATGGGCATAGGATAGCTATCTCTTTCTGTAACTGCGTTTAGTTTTATAGTACACACAAAACAACGGTAAGTGTTGTCCTTTTTCTTCACAGGTAAGATGGGGGAGGACCATGGACTATTACTATGCTCCACAATGCCTTCATCCAATATCTTATTCAACTCCTCATCGATGTGTTTCATAATTACAGGATTTACCCGGTAGTAACGTTGTTTTATGGGTTTGTGATTGGTCTGATTACGTGTTCCGCCAAGTTTGTACACCTAAAGACATCCCCATAAGTTCCTTATTTCGCTGTAACACAGCGTTGAGGCGAGCACTATTTCGCGGAGTTTTTTTCACGATTTGACGACTTGTCCTTTGTGTCATCTCGAGTTCTCTAGCTACTCGACTTGCAGAAAAACCACCAATGCTCGGGTTTTGTCGCTCTGCGACCACGAGAGAGGTACTGGTGTCCTCGTGCGCAAAATGTCTACGGTGAGTAGAATCTAGCCTCAGACTGGCCGATTCTACTGGAGTTCTTGGAATGCTGTTTCCTCTGAAAACTGATTCCTGGGGGGTTCCTGGGGGGTGCTCGTAGAAGTCGCACTCAGGCGGCTAAGCGTGTCTGACAGGGCACTGATTGACCGAAACTTGTGGTCTCGCGATTTGGCATTGGTGCATTTTCTGCAAGCTGCGCTCGCGCTTGTCTTGCCCTAGTCTGTTTCGATTTCAAAGTGTCACTTAAATGGCTCTGACGAGGAAATAGTCAGAGGGAAGGATTCACGGAAATCTAATATTTTTAAGTTCACACTTGGATCGCGAAACTGATTTTTCCTATCCAAGGCCTACAGGGTGAACTGAGCTTGTGATTTAGGAATAAGGAGCCCAACGGGTGAATAGCACCCTAGGATGAGGGCCCGCTCGCAGGATAAGGTAGAAAGGTATCCTGAAAGGTCCCAACGGTTAGGTTGAGTCGTTCGCCGAAGGACGTAACTAATGATGGGCTTGACCCTCTCAAATTTAAGCTCGATATACCGCTGCTTGTTATCACCGTAAGGTATCCACAGGGTACCTGAGCCTGAGCAACTTTAGTAGGGACCTGCTCTTCCTTTGCAGGATTTAGGCTGCTTTCCTCTGGCGGAGTGCCAAAAGGAACCTGGACAAACGTAAGGTATGATTAAACACTTCAATAAGTTATCCAACCAATAATCTGCTCCAGTTATTCCACCAATTCCACTGATTAATGATGACCGCAGATCCTGAAGACTCCTGTGCTATGAATTGTCTTTATTAAATTCTAAAAAGAACTAGATACTGAATTCATTCAATAAATATCAACCGCAACTTCAAACTTCCAAAAAATCTTCGGATATTCAAAACGAATGCCACTCGCTCGATGTTCGAAATTCAATTAACTATCGTGGCTCGGAACTTCGTATATTTATACAAAATAAAGGGCTCACTTCCGCTCCACTTTCAGCAATCGGCGATCGCAAAAGTAGTGCGATTTTGCCTGACCTCGATTCAATGTTCACACAACGAAAAAAACT
>NW_027412694.1:0-55081 GCF_025532065.1 Leptinotarsa decemlineata | reverse complement strand
TTTCATCTTTTCTCGGTGCTCAATAGTTCTTACTTGCCGACGGACTGTATGCTTTATTCTCAGCATCCACTGTTTCTCTGCATTTAATTACTATTTTTCTTATGGTTTGAGACAAAAATTTGCAGCAGTCCATTTGCAGACTCCAGAATTATACGGTTATAATAACGCCTTTTTCTGGAATTTTTCTTTTCTCAAGTGATATCCTTAGTTCATAGATGGTTCTTTTGAGTTTGTTCTCCTGCTTTCATTTTTAGGAGACACTAACCTACTGCGATTTCATTCCAACAAAATTATTTCTAAGCAGACTCAAATTCTAGAGAAATCTCATTACAGCTTTCATCGTAAGACGAACTACGTCAAAACTTGGGTATTGAAAAATATAGAATAAAATCGAGACTTTCCGGAAATGCCGTGAAAAATTAAAGATACTTTTGGACAGGAATATATTAATGACTTTGTACACTGTGTGCGAGTCATGGATGGACCCTGAAAAATATTGATTTAACCAATCCCAACAGGCTGATTTTATTCAGTTGGCAAACTAAACGTTTCTCTTGTTCTTCTAGATCACGCCTTCTCTGTGTTTATTGTTGCGAAAGACATTTCATCCTTTTTTTACATCGTTCTTGTTTTCTACTTCTTTTATATTATATCTTGTTGTTCTGTAACTCGCCTCGCTTTCAGCTAATTGATTGAGAACCTCGATGATATTTGCCTTCGTCGCCATCACTTCCCAATTATTTGCTGTTTATTCACTTTACACACTGAATTTGTTTCGATTTTCTTTTCTCAGTTCCACTTGCTTTTTCTACCGTCGCTTTCTTTCATCACTGTTATGTATCAGGGTTCTTCCAAACTTATAAATTAATGACGTGATTCAGCAAACCTAAAAATAGGACTCAAACAACTACTATTTATACTTCAATAATACTTTGCTCAACTTTAACAATTATTCACTAGTTCACTTCGCTTCTCTAACGCTGCGTCTTTGGACTAACACTGACTTATTGTCACCCTTAGTAGAACCTTGAATCAGTAGTAAAGAGTTTGTTTTGAACCTGATTGCTTTATCTCCTTCCTTCGGAAGTTTTTCACATTTTTTTGTATGAAGATGGAGAAGTAGAAAGCGAAAAAGCTTTTCCAGTTGTTTTCAAAAAGTTTTCACAATACTCTATACGGATTTTCACTTGCATAGAACTGATGAAATGACATGATGGTTAATTTTTGCTTTATGCTTATGAGTATCTTTGAGATCGCTTACTATGTTTTTCATGTCATATGTATTTGTAATACATTTCTTGGTCTTTGTATATCTCCTGGAAGTTTCTTCACTTGTCAACCCCCTTCCTAAAAAATGTAAAATTTTCAAATAAGTAGTTTTGGTTTTAGCCTCGACTACTTCGCCTAAAAGGTGCCTCCATAATAATGATCTTCTTTAATAATCACCACGACTATAAATCGGATATGTACAAGGTTATAATTGTTGTAAGTCAGCGAATTTTTAGAAGCAGGTCAATTTTGAAATATTCTAAGCTATTTACCCCCAGTTTTATTGAAACTCATTTTCCCTTTTCTACCTGAGATATCTTGGTAGTCAGATTACGTGCACCATCCGTACTACTATTACTAGTTATTCAGTAAAAGATAGCCTTATTAGCCTTGCTGATGCGTAAAAAAGGAACAAATCATATTGGCTATAACATGGATAAAAATAAAGCAAAACTTGAATAATAATACTTTCCCTGACCTACCTTAGCCATTAATTAAAAACCACATATAAAGTCGGTCAACATGGAAATAATTAACCTACTACCTAAAATATATATTTACTTGATATCTTGTTCATATTATTCACAAATATATTGAGTTGATCTAGAATTAGTGAATTTGTCTGCACTCATGAAGTCATAATTATGTGAACGAGTCAGTAAACCAGCGAGCGTATAAATACTCAATCACCCTAAGTATGTCAGAATGTGACAAATACTCATACCAATATTCGATGATGTCAATGACTTTAGTTTAGAACAGACCACCTGACATAAAATAGTTTTTCCACTTCAAATATCGATTTTTCTTTGCATGCCGCTCTGAACCTTTCTACTGTAATAATCAATAGTTTTATTATTCTCAGTAGAGGCTTGTTTTCTTGCGATGAAACACGTAATTGGTAAGCAAATTCGTAGAATATTTCATTTGAATCGACATCAGAATAAGAACTCAAATCGCGAGGGTATCGACGAATAGTGTCGTGTTTACTTTTCCAGATTGGAAAATTTCACCTTCCAGTAAAATGTGAAAGTCTAAGACATGGAAGCACGAAGTGACGGCGACAAAATGAAATCCCTAGGAATCAGCAAGGTGTCTCTGCCTTTCTACGAGCCACCCCAAAGAAAAACCAGCGCGGAAATTATAAATGAAGCTAGATTAGCTATAAGAGGTAAGCAGATGGTAAATAGAGTGATACATAAGTAAAAAAACATTCAACGAAGATTTATTTTCTTACATGTAGTTTCGAAAGAACTATAGTAACTTCACATTTTAATAAAACTATTTTTGAAAAAGAATGTTTCATTATTCCACCTGTGAAATCTTGCTGCATTATACTTTTTCAAATAGTATCAATCATAAAAACAGTTTGCAACTTCATTCAATGAATCAATTTTATGTGACTTGCACAGCAACTATATAGCCTACTATTTTTTTTTTAAGTTCTGACACTGAATACACTTATGATTTTGCGTAATTTCTGTATAATGATAACAGATGTGATATTATGAAACTGAGTAATTTACTGTGTTGCAACTTTGGAAAAATATGGCTCAATTTTTCGTAATAATGTATGAACTTGTCGAGGTTTCATTTCATACTCATCTAAGCAACAAAAGTGAATGGTATTGAAATCTACCAGATTATATTCTAAATCAAATACCTACACGGACACCCTGGAGACTCGAAGATATATTTTGGGTTTACTAAACCCAATATATTTACTTTAGTAATTGGTAATTCACAATTTCAACTACAGCGATGTATCTTCATAATTCATAGATAAATAAGGCGAATATCTTATCTGTTTTTATCAACATCTCCTATCTGGTTTGCCTAGAGAAACTAATACTTCTGAATCAAATTATTGATCCAAAAAATTCAAAAATTCATCATAGCTTTGGACTCAAGCAATTTTCACGAATGTTTGATTAAATACAACCAAACCAATTCAAATCGAACCATTCAAAAGTTATAAATTTTAGTGTTAAGAATGTTTGATCTACCAGTTTTTTCACCCTTAAAACTGAATAAATCAGTTTCCTGAAGATCCAACTTGTTGGTGAAACACTCCTCGAGAAGACAGTTCTAGTGCTTTTGTTTGGTTAATCGTTTATATTATACAAGATAACGTCAAACATTTTTATGGTTTTGAATCATCTTACCGAAGAATCTGGCAAATGCTGCAGGAAAACAACTGCTTCCTTGGTAATGGACATGCAAATTTTTTGCAGATTCTTCTGGTTTTTTCAATGACAAGGCTCAGTGAAATTAATTCAGTGATCATCTACAGATCAGTTTCGGAGTATTACTCCTAGTCAATCCAGGGTAGATTCAATTAAATCAAGATCGCCTACCGGTACTTCAAATTAACTTTTACCTGTAAAAAATCAATTTTCAGAAAAACATGAAATGTTTCTAAAAGCACTTTTTATTAGATTCATGCATGAAATGACAAGTAGTTCCTCAGTTCCATCAATTATCATTTAGCAAGATAATGGTATTTCACTTATCTATTGTTCCAGAATCCCAAATGGCCGACAATAACTTTGCACCACCATCCATCAAACCACTTCAAACACAGAGGCCTTATACACCGAGGGACAAGGAAAGGTTATTATTTGGAACAAAACAAAATCGAATAGGCCACCCAGCTCTTTCAGGTTAGCAAAAAACTCTCATAATCACTATTGCGTTTGTTTTTTGCGTTGTTATTTAAAGGAATCTATCGAACAATAGGTTCGCCCAATATGAGTCGCCTGGAACATCACTGAGCCCTCGATTATTTCTGTAAATTTTCAACCAAATATTTTGGTATTGGCGAAGTCAAAATCGAATGACCCATACCAAAGATCCCGAGGTCACGCAGTCTTTAACGATTTACTTACTGATTCATTTAATAAAATAACGACCCTCAAACAAAAACAAGATTTTTCGGTAATATCAAGTTCATATTTTCAAAATAAAAGTTACTAGATAGCATTCTTATCATAGAAAAACATCAGAAAGACTATTTGATCATATTTTCAGACAGCAATGGTTTTATAAAAAACTGTCGCAGCTCTAGACACATTAGGTAATTAAGTGACGGCAAGGATTGTTTCCTTATGAAGAAGCCAATCGTACAAGAATGGAACAAAGTCGCAAATCCTGTTAGTTACACCTATCAACTCGGCTGGACCGTTTTTAAAGATTTTCGATTCGTCTCCGCCTGGAATATGTTTAAAATATGTTTAGAATATGTTTTTTCCGTTAACCAGGTATCGCACCCCTACGAACGAAAACCCTCAGAAGTCGAAACTTGTGCAAGGTGAGGACTAATGAGGTCTTACCTTTTAACGTGTGATTCCTAACGTGGATTGGAGGATAGCAAGTGAAAATCAAGCGCACAGCCTGCGGCTTGAATTATCGACTCACACATCGGCCGATTGATAAGCAACCAAAACTACAACTTTCTGGTTTCCTGTATTTTCTTAAGAACTAGATTTTCGAGAAAACATTCACTTTAACTCGTTCTAAAAACTACCCACATGGAATAAAATGAAAAATAAACTATTTCAACTTGAAGTGAATTAACAAAATGTCCACCTGCAATCGATTCATAATTGACAGACATACAAAAATATCTGGGGCATTCCTTATTACAATTGTCAATTATTATATTCCTCAAGTCATTGACATCTAATATAGAAGTTTTATAAGCGGAACCTAGAATGACCATAAAAATAGAAATCTAGATAAAATATTTGTGAATCAACCACTTAATACATTAATTTCATTTGAAACTTTCAAGGTAGTAGAGCTTGGAACTGCTATATGTGATATGGGTAGTGAAAGTTCCTTTTTAGAACTTTCAAAATGGTTTTTGGACTGACTTTAAACCGCTGTACAATCTTCCTGATACTATTGAAAAGATCTTGTACAATCACATCAAGTTACAGTTTCTGGTCTTCCAACTACATTTTTATTAAAACTTCTAGTTTAACATATTCTAGTATGTAGCGTTTTGAATGTTAAAACATGTAGCGTTTTAAATGTTCTAGCACATGGAATTACTCTGTTAGGATATCTGTCTTGATAAATCCGCATTTCCATTTGCTAATTTATAAATGAAGTTCATTCCAGCCATTTCAGCGTCAGTAAACTGATTCATGATATGTGATCACTGCTAATTAACAACTCTGAATTTTACTGATATCACAATGCAACTACAACTCAGCTGGTTTCTAGCAAGTAAGTAGGTACTTGTTTGGATTTGGTAGTAGTCGAAAAATATGAGTTTCCGGGTAGTCCACAATTATACGATATAATATTCTTGAAGAATCTGCAAAATATTAACGATGAACAAATTCGTCAAACACATTCAAAGATATTGAAAGTAACGAATTCTCCATACAAACAACACCAATTGAAGAATGGTTCCAAAAACATAAATTTCAAAAAATTTCGTGAAGTTATCAAACTTATACTAGACTCGTCAATTTTCAATGAGAGATAGAACTGAAATTGGTGGCACAGTCAATCGAAACGGAATGCAGATAATATATGATTCCAAACCAGTGCATTGTGTCTACTGGAACTTATCGAAAGAGTTAGTTGCTCATTTACAACTATGCGTGTCTTCAAAGGCAGCTGGCCTTACTGGACACAACAATGAAATAATTTCAAAAATTGAAGAATTGCGTGAAGAAGGGATAATATATTGAAACATTCACAAATAAAAATCACTCTTGCCTCGTTATTCAATGAAGTAACATTGCATTTTTTCCCATTTGCACTCAAAGCAAAGATTGGAAGTAGAAGATTTGAGGCGGTTCTAAACCTCCCCCCACCACTATGACGTCATTAACGACGAAATGGCATAATTAGGGTGACCTAATTACTGACTCATACCTTCCCCCACCATTATGACGTCACGTGGGGTGAATGACCTAGACCGACTCATGCGACCTTGAGATTTGAGCCGGTTCCAAGCCTCCCCCCACCACTGTGACGTCACGTGGTGTGTGTGTGTGTGCGATTCTAACGTACGTCGTTCAGATTTTATTCATGTTTTATTCGGATTTAACGGCTGAAAATATTCATAAAAGATCACACTGTCAAATTAATTTTTCAGCTAGAACGCCTGGGAATATCGTCTCATGGCATGAGACTTTTTTTCTAAGGACGTCGTCTTTTATATGAAACCAAAGAAAAAATTTTTGGAAAATGGAATTTGAAAATTTTCCAGGATTTTGCTGGATATTTTATGGAAAAATGGCCTTTTCAGTTGTTTAGACAGGAAAATCGGGCTTTTCTCAAAGAAGCATCCATTGAGGTCATCAGCAGCTTCCGTTCAAGATTGCAATCGCGATTTTTGCGTACATCGTTCAGATTTCATTCATGTTTTATTCGGATTTTATGGCTGAAAATATACCTAAAAGATCACACTTTCAAACTCATTTTTGAGCTAGAAACCGAAGAAAAAATTTTCGAAAAATGGAATTTGAAACCTTTCCAGGATTTTGCTGGATATTTTATGGGAAAATGGCCTTTTCAGTTGTTTAGACAGACATTATTATACAATAAACAGCTTCGAAATTTGATAAAACTCTTCATTTCATTTTTTTAACTCCCGCAATATGAATAAAATGGTACAAGATTTGATCATTCCCTTTCATTCGAAAAACATTATAATTTATTATGTATTTTTTTTACATCATATTTCAAAAAAAGTTCCCTAGCATATCATCAATTGAAATAGCTTTCAGAGATTCGACTATTGTTTGTATGAAGTTGTTTGATGAATACGCATTACTCAGCCACACGTCGTGGAGTGAACATCTCGCTCTCCTAACGTTGAACGGTTGCTGCTGTGACGTCACACCACTACTAACTTGGTGGGCTCACACCGATGGAACATTCATTACTTGAAGGATCTTCGAAGTATGCAGACTTATGTTTGTACACAGACACGCACATGATAAACCCTGTACCGTGCATTCTCTCACACACACACATACCAACCAAATGTAATTACGTCATTATGTCACACACACACACACAAAATCTCATATGAAAAAAATCCTGAGTGATCAATGCTCCAGACACTTCAAAGTCACATCGCCTTGATGTTACTAAACAACAACAAAAAAAGAAATTAATACGCCATAGTGGTGGGGGTAGGCCCAGAAACGGCTGTAATCTGCTACTATTCAAACCCAAAGCACTACCTCAAAGTTGCTTTGTCCGCGACAAGGGTGTGACGTAGGTGAAGGTCGTTCAAGGTTGAACTCAAAACACTTCTAAAAGTCACCTTGTCGATATCGTGTGACGTATGTAGATGTCATTTCAAAATTGAAAGTGTCTTCGAAATAGTCATGTGTATCAATGAATTTCGTGAAAATATAGAGAGTGAATGAAGGTCATTCAAGGTTAAAGCAAAAACACTACCTCAAAGTAGTCGCCTTGTCCACGTTTCCTTGTGACGTAGTTCAAGGGTATGACGTAGATGAAGATCGTTAAAGGTCGAACTCAAAACACTTCTTCAAAGTCACCTTGTCGACATCGTGTGACGTATATAGAAGTCATTTCAAAGGTAAAAAATGTCTTCGAAATAGCCGCGCGAATCAATGAAGGTGGTGAAAATATAGAGTGTGAATGAAGGTCATTCAAGTTTAAATCCAAAACACTGCCTCAAATTCATCTTGACTTAGTCGCCGCCATGTAACGTACGTCAAGGGTGTGAGGTAGATCAAGGTCGTTCAAGGTCGAAGTCAACTGGATGCGTCGACCACAGATGATCCCCACCACCAATTCCAACTCGATGCGCTGACTGAAGGCGATACGAGCAAGCAGTGGTCGTTGGAACTTCACGGAGTGCAGACGTGTACACTCTCTGTCACGATGGGTACCGTCCAAACTGGTGAAGAAGGACTGCTCATCAGTCGGTGGATCTTCGTGGTATGCATACGTGTGTTTATTCTGTACAAATGGGGGTAGAATTGACCAACCATCTCACATAGATCCCGAGTACTTCTACATGTAGTGCATACATGATTCCAACAATTTATTGAGTATGTATCACAACGCAAACAACGTTGCAGCGGAGCTGGAACAGCAGCACATGTACTACAAATATTTTTGCATATACCCATATTATTGAATATTATAGGTTCGGAACACTTCAGGCACTGTGACTGTTGCTGACGATATTCTGATTTTGTTCGCTTCAGCGGATGAGATGGAGGCGATAGCTGAATCCGCGACACACAATCATTGCACATACCAGTGCATGGATTAATTGTTTCCTTAGGTCTACCTATTTGGCAAAAGTAGCACACAATAGCCCCCGTAATCATCATTGGGTAGACGCACACTTTTGGTTTTTCATTCCACTCTTTTGGAAATG
Source organism: Leptinotarsa decemlineata (assembly GCF_025532065.1). Lineage (NCBI taxonomy): Eukaryota > Metazoa > Arthropoda > Insecta > Coleoptera > Chrysomelidae > Leptinotarsa > Leptinotarsa decemlineata. The sequence goes on along the minus strand of NW_027412694.1, from coordinate 46,422 downwards.
GCATTTTACTAATTCGATTAGAAATATTAAGAGATGACTTATAGAAACTCTGACTGCTCTCTCTCCTATACCGACATTGTCTATTTATACAAATTGTGAAAGTATAGTGGGAGAACTTCTCTTTCTCACAAACATGACTTCATCATACCAACTTATCTTTTGAGATACTATATCCTTCTCTCCCACTCAAAACGAATCAAGTGATAAGTGGGGGTCGTACCACTACCACTACCTATACATTTATAAGTCGACTTGCGATCCTGAAATTCATTCATTCACTCTGCAACTGTGAGAATACTGAATACTGAAAAAATAGTTGCTGCATTAAATAGAATATCTGCTGTTGATGCATATAATTGGATAGGCGAGTCAGATGATGGTGGATGCCAACATTCCGCTAGAGGAAGTGATAGTTGAAGAAGATGTTGGAGTCGATGAAGAGGAGATTGACCTTGGAGTCGACGAAGATGAAAACGAGGCTAACGAAAGCGACGAAGATGTTGACGTGATGGAGCTTGAGAGGGTCGTGGATGGTGAAGGCGATGATGAAGGGGTTGTAGCTGATTCATCTGAAGGTGATGGTGCTTTGAGAATCGGTCTCCGATTGCTCAACATCACCGACACATTAGAAGATCCCATGGATATATATTGCGTGATGGACGCACATGTGCAGATCAGAACAATTGATGACAACATCAAAAAGCTATGTTGGTGTTGTTTTCGTTTTTACTCCATTAGAAACAACAATGAAGGGTGGTATCATCATATCAACACCCACAACACCGTTTCTATGATGGAAATGGGACAGAATTGGTGCGATGCTTGCGAAAAAACAACAGCCCTTTTCAAAGCTACATTATTCATACAAACAGTAGTAGTAGTATTCACAGATGTGACAAATGACTACTTTGACTAAAAAAATCGAAGTTGGAAATTTGTTAGTCATTGAATATCTGTGCATTATATGACAAATTACTACTTTGACTGAAAAGTCGAAGTTGGGAATTTGCTAGTCATTGAGTATCTGTGCATATGATGAGTACTACTTTAACTGAAAGTTGAAGTTGGCAATTTGTCAATCATTGAATATATATGCATATAATGATGAGTACTACAGAGTGGGATGATGGTACTTTTACATACATTTTGTTTGAGACTATTTAACCTAATGTTAACAATGGTATGAACCTGTTTATGTTTGAAAGTATAATGATAGCTCTGAAAAGAGCTGTTTTTGTTTCAGTCTTCAATTGTAGCCCTGAAAATAGCTGTTTTTTATTAATCCATGCAATGGTATGGACTAAAGCTCCTCATCATCAAAAACAATGATGATGGTGTCGTCATCTGAATCATCTGTATCTGATGATATACTGATGATGTCGTCTTCATAATCATCTGAATCAGACGATATACTAATTACATCGTCCGCATAATCATCTAGCTCGTTATCCTCTAGATCGTCTAACTCGTCGACACCCATCTCTAACTCTGCATCTACTTCCTCTTGCATACCTTCTTCTATACGTTCTGTGAAATCATCAGGAAGATCATAGATGCGTTGCAGAAATTGTGCGAAGGTTGTACTGAAATGATCGAACGTTGAATCTATTTCTTATGCCTGGATGGGTCCTGTACTCGACATAGAATACTCTGGTACACTAATCGGTTCGGTGGTGGAATCAGCACTCGACATTGTGGAAGAATGATGTAGAACTGGGATTGATGCTATATTTATATTGGAAAAAAAATTGAGGGGGTGAAGTGTAAATGTAGAACAATTCAGTGTTTGAAATTCAAAAGCAACAAGAATGACGATCTTCATGAAACTCTGAGTGAATATTATGAAAAACTAATAAGGGAGAGGGAGGAAGACACTGCCCCAACCTCGCAGTGCCCCGTGTACACCAACCAACGAGGAAACGATTACATATCGTCATCAGAATTGAGGACCACATCAAACGGGATAGGGGATGGTGGAGGACTATCCTCGATGAGGATTGGGGATGGTGGAGGACTATCCTCGACTTCCTCGGACTCATCGTCATCGTCCCTCTAGGGTAGTGGGTCATCATCGAAATCATAGGGATCCGGGTACTCGCCATCAGAAAGGTCCGCTTCGTCGGTGCCGGTAACATGCAGCACCTGCACTCTATAATCATGAGTCATGTATTCATACTCAATCCAGTGAGGTGCTGTGGTGGAGTGAACAAAACCTTCTTGGATGGACATGTCAATAATCTGAGGCTCCGGGAATCCGTATGGCTCGGTGGTTGAATCTGGTTCCATGTTGAAGCTAGCTGATCAACTGAATATTCCATCAGATAATTCCTACTTTCATACAGTTGAAATGGAGTGGGGGAGGAGTGGGGATGAATTGCAAAATGACTTAAGCTATATTCAATGAAAGAGATAATTGAATGGATAAAATACAATATGAATTATATGAAATTATACTTGTTGATTTCATTATGAAACATGTCTTTTTTTATTTTCTTGTCAAGAGATTATTTACAGGAAATAAAATAACACAAAAATTGTTGTATGATATTTGTTTAGAAGAGCTTGAAATTGAAAAAAAAAATAATAAGACGAAGTGAAGAACAATGCCTCAACCATCGCATTGTTCAATGTGCACCAAACCAAAACAATGTACACCCTTTATTTCACTTGTTTTTTTTATTTATTTTTTTCTAAAATTACAAATATAAATTTGAAACTACCATAATTAAATATTCCTAATCAACCTAAAACTAATCTTTTATTTATAATAAATCTACGAAAAATGTGTCCATAATTGTCTCTAACTTTTTGTACCGCTCTATCGAAGAGGTCTCTGCTTTACACCTTTCCTCCAGAGATGCATACTTCCCATCTAGTTCGGCCATATTTTTTTTTTAGTTCGCTCCGTCGGTTAGCAATTTCAGCCTTTTGGCGGGTCGTGCTAACCAACGCGGCCTCACTAGATCGGGAAGCATGTTCTGCTTTCCTGCACGTGGTGCGTGGCAGTGGGCAAGACGTGGCAGTGGGCGGGGCCCCGGGGCCGGTGGATGGGGCCCCGGGGTTGGTGGGTGGGGCCCCGGGGCCGGTGGGTGGGGCCCCGGAGCCGGTGGTTGGGGCCTCGCGTTTTGCGCTTCGGCCACCCGGGAAAGAGTGCGCTTCGCGCGCGGTATATATTCACCATGTTTGTTCAATTATCTGTTGGTTCTGATTTTGGTTCTATTATTCTAACATTAATGTCCATTCCTGGATACCCCAGTAATGGTCCACCTGATGAATTGACTTTATGTTTTTTCTCCCAAACTACAACTCTCTGTTCCAAAGCATCATATTTTTTCATTGTAGATGATGTTATGTCGGAAATTTTTATTTCTACATCACTTTTAACATTATCATATTTACGAGCCAAAGTTATCTGAGCCTCTGCAATTTTATCGTCAAATGCTTGACGTACATCGCGAGCAACATTACCTATTGTGGATTGTATTGCAGCTTGTAGGGCTAGAAGTATGACATCCTTTGTTCCATCAATTTCCCCCTCAAGATATGATACAGTTACACAATCACTCTTGTCAATTGGTTCGCTTGTATTTTTCAATATTTTTCTTTACATGTCACAATGACCATCTTTTGTTAATTTTTTATCATTATTATATTCATTAAAGTAATACATATACATACACAATACATTAATATCACATTACAGTTTTATTTATGAATACCTACATAAACATCAATATTGAATTTTCCGGTTTTAAAAACATTGAATGGTATTTCAGTCATTGATCTCGACAAACAATAAATTTATTAATTGATCCAGTGGACTCCCCTGAGTTTTTGATTGTTGAATCGTTATCCAACGAATGTTATCGTTCAGATCGTTTTGATAAAATTCAATATCATTATGACCCCAAGGAAGAGTGTGGGTAGTATTCGGAATGATAAATCGTTTATCGTCGTGGTATGATAATGCAACTTTATTCTCCAATTCAGTATACATATCATGCAACACGCTTCTAAATGAATTCATCTTTCTAAATATCATACCACCATGTTCGACGATTTTTTGGTAATCTTCGCATGTCAATTCATTCTTTATAACCGATCGTTTCGCCCCTTTAGCTTTCTTAAATCCATCATCAACAGATTTCACATAATACGATTTTGCACCTGTACCATTAAAGCTCATGATTGGATCATTCGGAAATTCATCTTTGAAGTTACCCAAGATTGAACTTGTTACTGGAATATTGAATTGGTTAACTATACTGTAATTGGATGTATCAAACCTACTTATATAAGTTTTCATGAATTCATAAAAATTTTTTGTATTTACTTTCAAAATGAGCGAGTCGGTATCTGTGTAAAGTAAAGAGACATTTTCACCAAAGTGTTATTTGATGCATCCATAGAAAAAGTTATACATGACTGTTTCAGATAATTCTAATGTAGAAAATTCCGAATATAATGGTTTATCGTAATGGACTTTAACTTCACCCAATTGAATGGCAACGAAATTATCTGTTAAAATTGTCTGTCTCATGAAATTGAATTTCTCAATTTGTGGGAAATGTTTGTGCATCTCCAAACATTGATCAGAGGTCAAGTTAGCACCCAACTTCTCCAACAAATTAGTCATAAATTCATAACTATCGATAAATCTCATTTTGAGATATTTCTTCTTAACCATACCATCTTTATCGGTATAGGTGTGTGTAAAGAGATGTTTTATGAAAGATATATATTTCTCTTTTGTTTGTGGGATGACATCAACTTTCTCTTTGTTCCTATACAATTCTTTTATGAATAAATGGCAATAATAAAGACTCAAATTATGAAAAATGATAGGTACAAAAATAGGTATTTTGAAATTCAAATTACATTTTGAATGAGCGGCATGTGATCTTTTCTTCCCTGTTACAGGACAGTGATCTCTAACTTTGACTTCACCATCAATAAATTATTTATTACATATGCCACAAGTTCTGGCTTCAGCAAATTGTTCCTCTTCTTCGAGGGTTTGTTCATCCATTGGTATAGGGTTATCTGAGATGATTTTGATATATCTTTTTCAAATCATCTTCAATGCTACTCACACATTTCTGAGCAGCATCTACGCCTCTATATGTCACAAATTATGACAAATCATCATTATATGAAAATTTTAGCAAATAAGCAAATGAATATGAGGCATGTTTGAATGTTAATCGTGTATGAACTTTTGTGAATCGGTTCAAGTACTGATTCAAAATCAGCATATACTACAAATGGCACCCTCATTTGTCTCTCAAAGTTTTCAAACATTAATTTATTTTCCGCAACCATCATACCATATTAATTGATTTTAAAATTGGTGTTTAGTGTTGTAGTACTAACAAGATTTTCTTATTAGTCAGTGGGCTATGCTTGGACTGGCTGGCTTGGACGTTTAAAGTTCATTCGCTTTAGATTCACTAACGAGATTACAATAATTCATCTTATGACGTAAAAGCAATCTCTCATTGGAAAAATACATCAAACATCCATCACAAAAATAGTTTTTGTCTTCATGAGTTGATAGTTGACTAGAAACTAATCTTGAAAGATCTTTGATCCAACAATAGTGACTATTACCGGAGTCATCAGTCATAAGTAACAAATTGACATGTCTCCGGAGTCTTCTCTGTGAGTATCGCAATGGACCAATCACATCATACTTTATTTTACCCTTGTCAAATTTACTCTCTAAACCGTAAACATTAATTGAAATATCATTCCTATTTTCGAATCTTCCAATACTCTTATTATTAACTATTGACATAGTTACGTTTCAGTTTTATAATTTAATTATTCATTAGTGTTGAATATCTTTAAGCTTATTTTTGTCTTTTTAATATTTTTTTTTATGTTCCATTTGGTATTTTATTAATAATTTGTGGTACACCACAAATAGTCCTATACATAGGACTGATAAAAAATAAATAGGTTTATTTATTTTTAAGCAATTATAATAGTTATATTAAGGATTTTACTTGTTGGGTTCATAACTGAACTCTAATGCTTGACTGGTTTCAACAATTGAAACTTTCTTGGCGTACCATTTGGGATTTTATAATAATTCTGTAGTGTACTTGACCGATAAATAAATAAATAAATAAACTTTAACCGGAAAATCCATACCCGTGACATCTAAAACATTGAAAAAATGTGGATATGACGTATCTTCGGACACTCTACCATTTGCATGATATAATGCTGATGTTATAGCCCAAGCAAAATAATGTTGTTCGTTACGAACATTCAGCTTTCCTCCATTCAATGCATTTGGTTAGCTTCACATATGAACGTCCTCCCATTGGACTGAATTTATTAATATTGACCTCCAGAAACATTATTTTTTCACAAGTCTAACCTACATTACAAAAAAATCAATATTACTATTCAATCTCGTTGGAATTTACAAAAAATAAATACCTGAGTCACGTTCATGCAATTCAGTCGTTTGAGCCACAATAACATCGTGGAATCAATCAAAAACGGTCCACTATTTTATTTTGGGAATTGAATAACTTCGTGTTCCTCAAATCTGAGTCTGAAGAATATAATTCCCAAAAACTTCCATTTTCACTTCGATGCTTTTATGGATCCTGATGGCCGATTCCAGTAATTCAATGACCTTCTGCACAATCCCGTTAAAAAAAAGACATGTTGTCAGTGGATACAATCTAACTCTCCACCCTGTATGTAGCAATGCGGCATTTGAATGCATTCGTTATAATTTGAACACCTTCAGATAATTGAACACTTGCATTATTTTTATGACTTATGGTTCTTCGGTGAGAATTCACTTGGGTCATAGGAATTGTCAAATTACAACAATTGCATGTATACATAGCTGTTGCATTGTCCACAATCATCCGTTTCACTGAAGGCCCTCCTTGGCAACTCTGGAGCTGATGCCGACGAAGATTATCACTACGAGTGAAAGATTTACCACAGTCACAGGAATACATTTTCTATAATAGTTCTCACTAATTCACTTGATGTAAACTGACATAACCAACACTCCTCCGCTTCTTAAATACAGTCTGATCGGGTCCGTCAAGACGTCATAGCCAACCCCACCTCTCAGCTACATGCGCCAACCCAACCTCTCAACTGGATGTGTTAACAGAAGTCGGTAAGAACAAACAGTGGTCGTTGCGCTCTCGTAGAGAAAAGACGTTAACACAGCCCTCGCCACCTGCGTAACACCATCGATAGCGAGGGAAGAGCGATGCGTTACGACATAGCCTTCGTCGCATCGAGAGAGGTGAGGACCGATGAATACGCATTACTCAGCCACACGTCGTGCAGTGAACATCTTGCTGCTGTGAGGTCACACTACTACTAACTTGGTGGGCTCACACCGATGGAACATTCATTACTTGAAGGATCTTCGAAGTATGCAGACGTATGTTTGTACAAAGATACGCGCATGATAAACCCTGTACCGTGCATTCTCACATAGACACACACACACAGCAACCATATGTAATTACGTCATTATGTCACACACACAAAATCTCATATAAAAAAATTCTGAATGATCCATGCAGTAGATACTTCAAGGTCACATCGCCTAAACAACAAAAAAAAGCAATTAATACGTCATAGTGGTGGGGGGAGGCCCAGAAACGGCTGTAATCTGCTACTCCTGTATACTTTGTTGAGGTGTTTTTTATTTTTCCTGAAAATAATTGTTCCAAAAGTTATTCAGGGTGGCTCGTTTTCAACTCAAATAATTTGTAGCTCCCGAACTATTAGCTACAGACCATATGTTTCATTATTTGTTGAAATCAGCTTATCACGGAGCATCTGCTAAAGCGAAACAATATAGGGTGATCCATTTGAAAAAATTGGTGACATGCTCTAGAGGTGCGATAGGGAAAGTAATATCAAAAGCAAAGTCAGCAATATCCATCACACTATTCAAAGTGCCAAGAGCGAGAGGATCCAATCTTTCGCAATGAAGCCATAATGCAATCAGACTGCGAAGTATTGTGAATCAACCCACGATAGACAAAGAAAAAATCTCACTAGAGATATTACACGACAGCTGAACCAATTTATGACATTTATGACTAATCTCAATAGCAACATTCAGTTCACTCTCGAAACAGAGATAGAGAAACAGATACATTTCTTACACCTGACCATTACACACAATCAGAATAAATCTGAGTTCAATGTATTCTGAAAATATAGGTATACAGACATTACCATCCCAAGTGATTATTTCCATCCAGACAGTCATAAATTAGCAACTTGCAATTCAATGTTGCTAGGGAATTTAGCTAGGGAAATTAAAATAATCATACAGCTATAAGCCATAAGCTTATACAAAAGTTAGTCAGAAAACAAAGTCGTAAATTCACTTACAGATTAATATATCTCCAGATCAAACAATCAGAAATCAAGAAATGAGTAACTGTAACATATTTTGGTAAAAAACAGAGATAATTACGGGTTTCTTCAGAAAAAACAATGTGGAAATGGTATTCAGACCACATACTAGGTTATCTGATTTCTTTTTCAATGCCAAAGATAAAGGTGACAAGTTAGAGAAATATGGAGTTTATAAGCTTAAGTGTCCGGAGTGTAATAGTGATTATGTGGGACAATGTGGTCGAAATTTCTCAAAACATGAAAGATCCTCCAGACTAGGTGAAGATGATTCGACTTTTTCAAATCCTTATTTGGCATGCAACCACAAGTTCCCGAATCTAAACGATACGGACATTTTGCACTATACAAGAAAGGGTTGCAACTCAATTATTTGAAATCCTTGAAAATTCATAAGCATAAACATTGTCATCTAGTTTACTTACCGGTTTTCAAATTAGCATATCCATATTGTCACAAATAAACAAAGTTCGGGTACTCAATTTTAATTGAGTACTTAGCTTAGGTAAGTACCCATATTATTACCTACAGTGGTGTAATATGAGGGCTAATGTAATCCATGGTTTTTAGTTCAATGTATAATAGTATGAGCCGACTTCGTGTTTCACAAACACAGTATAAAAACTCAGCTGATAGCTCAACACAACACATTCGAAGTTCACCGGGTCAACTAGTTTGATATAAATGAAAACAAAAATTTCATGAAAGAAGCTTTCTTGCAAAATTCAAACCGCTGACACGTGTGCTTGGTTAATTACGTGACCCTGATTAATTACGGTACAATCAAGTACAAGGATGGGCAAGATTTAGTTGCAGAAAACAAACACAGAGTCATCAACAGAAGCCAGCTGTACTTTGTGGTTTCGGTTAGATCGCCAATAGTGGCCTAAGTTGGAGTCCTCCCCCCACCACTTGAACTTGGCCTTGAATGACGTTACACGATCTTTAGCAGTGTATGAGGCCTATGACCTTGAAATAGAATCTGACCTTGAGCTCCTATGTCGACCCTGGCCAGGGACCTTGAGGTTTGACCTTGAAGGACGTTTCACGACCTTGAGTTAAGTTCACGCCGTATGTCCTTGGACGTGAAATTCGACCTTGAGATTTGAGAATGTCCGCATTACGTGACCTTGAGATTTGACCTTGAAGGACGTCCCACGACCCTGATATATGTGCATGCCATATGATCTTGAACATGGAGTTTGATCTTGAGATTCCATTTTGTCATCGAGTCGAAGTGAGGGTGTGCTTTTATAAGGAGTGTGGTATAAATGTTTCAGTCAGTTTACATTCTTCTCATAATCTCTTGGTTTATATAATTCCATACAGAATATATATGTGCAACGAATGTGGAAAAAGTTTCACTCGTCATCAGTGGGATTCCTGTACGTTAGTGAATTATGAAGGACCATCAACCAATAATGATGGAGAATCATCAAACTCAAAGAGGCAGAGGTTGAACCCCCAAACATCAATAGCAATGCAGACATGCCAGTGCTGCCATTTGACTATTGCAAGTGATTAGGTGAATGTACATCGGATAACCTTGCAACAAAGAATGAATGCATGTGTGCATTATGGAGAGGGTGTTGAAATGTAGGAACAGCTTTCAACTGCCGAATTGTGAGTTACAGGATGAATAGTCACCACATGTATTGAAACTACTGGAAGAAGTGTTATTTCTGTTTGAAATCTGTTTTCCGTTAACCAGCTGTCGCACCCCTACGAACGACAACCTCCAGAAGTCGAAATTTGTGCGAGCTAAGGATTAACGAGGTCTTACCTTCTAATGTGTGATTTCTAACATTGATTCATAAAATTGTGGAAGTTGATATGGAGGTGTTTTAGGGCGCTACAATTCTACAAACTGAAGAATACTTTGATGTTAAAACTTTCAACAGGAATTCAATAACATTCAAGTTATTGATCAATCGAATTATTTGAATGTGGTATATAACACTTTTGCTTATAGTTTGACTGTCTAGGCCATGGATTTCAAGATAGAGATTCAGGTATATGATACATTCAACATCATCAATTAAGTGTGTAAATGATGAACTATATATTTCCAGGTTGGACAACCGAGAAAATTTTGAAGAGGTGAATATTAATAAGTATAGCCCCTTGGTAAATCTTCCTAGACCAAACTTTCGAAGTTCATCGTGTCCAAGAAAAGTGTGGTGAATCAGAACCAGTACTGCTTTACGTGGGCTGTGACTTCAGTTTTGTATCCTGCCAATGCGAGGGGTTAAAAATGGGTTGGAAATCAGTTTCAAAAATGACAAAATTAAATATGAAGTTGAAGGTCCATTGTACTATTCAAAATATAGGCTTAACATTTACATAAATCTGTTGAATATCACAGATGAATTTGGTAATAGTCATTATTGTTAAATAAAGGATTCATGGAGACTAGTATCATCCCAAATATCTGCACGCGATCACAAAAAATATTTTTTGTGATGGTTGTTTATTGTACTTTGGTGATGAGCGACATCGATTGAAAAATTGTAATCACATTTCAACAACAACACCGAACACAAATTTCAGATTTGACAAATTTGGTAAATATGTACCTGAGACTACTTTGAAATTTGAAAATGTTGAAACCAGTGCATACAAGTGAACCAAAGCCTGCTCACTTTTTCAAAAATATAACTTATTTCCATAAACCATATGCTCTCTCATATCTCATAAAGTATTCTTTCGATTATTTAATTTCTAAATTTGTATTATAATACAAATTCAGAAAATGAAATACAAACCAATATATATAGAGGTGCTAATGCAACTGAAGTGTTTGTTTCAAACTTTGAGACTCACGTAACCAATATCTATCACAAATAGTTGAAAAATGTTGTTCCGATGAGTCCTTTGACTACTGAAGTAGAGCATGACTTCAATATTGCCACCACATGTAGGGTATGTGGAATAAAATTTGAAAAGGGGGATATTAAAGTACGTGACCACTGTCATTTAATATTTCAAATCGCCTGAATTCATTCCAATAATTTTCCACTGTCACTTATTCATAAAGGAGTTATGTACTAATGAAAATATATAAAAAAATTATTCCAATCCATAAAAAAAATTGTTGCCAATCCTTGGAAAATTACAGACCTGTGACAATCCCATCTTGCTTTTCGAAGATTTTTGAATACGCCTTCTTCAATCGAATGATACCGTTCTGTGATAATAATAACATCTTTGCCAGAAATCAACATGGATTTTTAAATAAGAAATCAACCATAACACCAATACATTCATCCTATAACGAAATAATCAAATGTCTTGATGCAGGAGAGTGCCCTGTTGGGATATTTTGTGATCTCAGCAGAGCATTCGACTGTGTAGATCATCAAATTCTAAACGATAAACTGTACAAGTATGGCACACGTGGTCTTCCGCTGTCTTGGTTATCGGATTACCTCTCTCATAGAAAACAGTTTGTAGAAGTTGATAAAATGAGATCTGATATAATTTCTACGGACCTTGGGGTGCCACAAGGATCCATATTAGGCCCAATACTGTTTCTGTTTTATATAAATGATTTGGCAAACTCAATAACGGAAGAAACAGTAATAATGTACGCTGATGACACTTCTATTATCGTCTCGGATACGTCTGATTCTGACCTGGAAGAGAAATGTGCTGAAGTTTTTCGAAACTTAAATTCATGATTTGCGGCAAATAAGTTATTCATGACAGACAGAAATATTATACACCAATCAGTTTCAAGATTAATGAGAGGGGAGATTCTGTAACGACAGGCACCGAAAGTACCAAATTCCTGGGACTTCATATCGACCAATGTTTAGGCTGGCATAATCATTGTGAATTTTTAATGAAGAAGTTGAATCCGATAATATTTCAGCTCAGAAATTTAAGACAAGTGTTAAATATTAGTCAGTTGCTGACGCTGTATTATGCTCAAGTTGAGTCCAGACTCAGATATGGCCTATGTTTCTGGGGATTATCGTCACGTTGGAATGAGGTATTCCTAGTGCAAAAATGAATACTGAGAACCATAACAGGATTGTCAACTAGGGATTCCTGCAAAAATGTGTTCGGTAATTTTATAATTCTAACATTGCCTTGTTTGTTTATATTTGAACTGTGTTTACATGTTTTTAAAAATGACAATGAAATCTTTCTGATGAATAGATGTATCCGCAATGTGAATACTCGTCAAAATAATAATTTTTTTGTACCATATGCCAGAACAAAGCTGGCTTATAACTCACCAAATCTGATGGCTCCCCGAATATTCAACCATTTGCCAATGAATATAAGGTCTCAAGCCGAATTCAAATATAGCTTGAAATATTTTTTTTTCAAAGAGAGTTTAACTTGGTGGTGAATAGTATCCGCCGTCATGTAATAATGGCCTACCTCGAAATAGTTCATTGTGATTGCTTGTGCTGCCAGTTTATTAGACTCAATTATGTAAACAAGAAAGTAAAATAACACCAATTTTCGTTTTGTGAGGAACAGTTATCAAGCCATATGATGAAAAGTTCATCATCACGGTTATGCAGAAGTGTTAAGTATTCAAGGTTTAAGCGAATGATGGCTGTAATAAAACTTGGATCAGTATTTTCAAAATTATATTATGCTGATAAAGATCAGCATAACGTTATGCTAAAGAGTACAACGTTCTACATGAACTTTTACAACTTGATTAACCTTATACATTACATAGATGACATTCGACAGACTAGGAAAGTCACACTACCAATATTTAATTGTTTCATTGTTTCCAACACCCACCCTCAATGAAGCAATTTGAATATATACAAAGAATGAATCATTCACATATGGTCATTTACTAAGCCTAATAATTTTACAAACTTTGAAAATTTATTCTTCGATAAAGGTTTAGTAAACACATCAGCAAATTGTTCTTCAGTTTTTACATGCATTTCTTCAATGAAACCCGTTTCAATTTTCTCTTTAATAAAGTAATATTTGATATCAATATATTTCAATCTTCTGTTACTTTCAGAATCATTAGCAATTTTAATAGCCGACTGATTATCTTCAAATATTGGTATTGGATCATTTATAGAGAACAAGTGAAAATCCATTGAAATTTTCCTCAACCAGCATGCCTCACTAATAGCTACTTTCGGTAAAAGAAATTGATACTGTATGCTTTTTCTTACTAGTCAATCAATCAAATCAAATCAATCAAAAAATTTGAATACATAAACAGTAGTTGACAATATCTCCACCCCAATCGGAATCAACATATCCAACGAGAATATCAGAATTACTATCAGGCTTGAAAATTAATTTTAGATTCAATGTTCCCCTGACATTAAGGAGAACTCTTTTCAAAGCTTTATACAAACAATAATTTGCTTTATCCTGAAATCTACTGAGTATATTTACAATTTCACATAAATCTGATCTAGTACCTGACACTGCATAAAGAAAACTTCCTATTATTTTGCTACACTGTTCAATTTTTCGAAGTTTCATTTTTCAACAGAGCAAAATCAAAATTTTGGTCCATATGGGTGCTTATAAGATTACATTCGCTCATATTATATTCTTCCAAAACTTGTTTTGAGTAATTAGATTGATCAAGTTCAATATAGCCTTGTTCTAGATTTTGTTTGATATTTATATCTTAATAACTAGAAACAAAACCTAAATCCTTCATAGAAAAATTATTGTTTGGAACAATTTTCTGCTTGTTGACATCAGAATCATCAGTACACATAATAAGTATATCATCTATATACAATAGAATGAACAATTTACTTTCGTTTGAGACTTTACAATAGATATAAAAATCATTTTGAGACCTCACAAAGCCTTCCTTTTTTATCAAAATATCGAATTAATTATTCCAACATTTTGTAGATTTTTTGAGTCCATAGATTGATTTATTTAATTTGCAAACAGTTGAGGACTTTGTTCTATTTTTATCTATTGGTGACATATATACCTCTTCTGTTATATCACCATGTAAGAAAGCACTTTGAACATCCATGTGTGATATATGTAAGCCTAATTTAGCTTCTATGACTAACATTTGTTTGAAGGTGATTGACAATGTTTCATGATGAATTTCACTAGTTCGGACTTCCATTGTCTAATATATAAAATGATTTCAAATTCCTGAGACACCTAAAAGAGAAGAATTAAAAAATGAATAGCTGAAAATGAAAATTATATCAAGCAAAAACTTGAAATGAAATAACAGTGAAATAAAATACAAGTAAAAGTAGAACAATTGAACAAAAATTTTATAAAAATAAAGAAATGAAAAAAAAAGAAAATAAAAATACGAAGTTAAGAGATTCCAAGCCACGTTAGTTGGTATCTACAATTGTCTTCGAGTGATGACTGGACTGATTCCTCCGAGAGATGACTATTTATGTATAATTTTTATTTTCCGCAATTTATTTTTCAATTCTTGTCTTTTAGGTGTCTCAGGGATTTCAAATCATTTTATATATTAGACAATGGAAGTCCGAACTAGTGAAATGACTAACATTATTCTAATAGTAGACAATTTGGCAACCGGAGCATAAATTTCATACAGTTTATTTACACGGTCTTGCTGAAAACCACGAGCAACCAAACGAACTTTATATTCGCCGTCACTTTTGATTTTGAACAGCCATTAGCTTTCTAACACTTTTTTATCAACATGTCATGACACTTTACTCCACACATCATTTTTGCGTAAGACATTGAGTTCCTCTTCTATTGCTGCTTCCCATTTGAGTGCGTTTGTGCCAGAAATTGCCTCTTCCAATGACCATAGTGCTTCTAGTGCTGTGAAAAAACTCGTTTCATAGTCGTTCATCCAAGCAGGTTTCTTTGACATACTCCCTTTTCTTCCTACAATAGGGTCACTAGTTTCTGGAGTATTTTCTATATTTATTGGTTGTTCTTCAGTATCTAAATCCAATGCAATGACCTTTTCACTGACTTTTTCATTTGTTTTATCATTTTCTGGTATGAAGATCAAGTCTCGATGAATCTCAACTTTATTAGTACCAGGAAAGTAGACTCTATATCCTTTGCCCTCTTTACCATAGCCTACCAGTATTCCTTTCTTTCTCTTTTGATCCAATTTCAGTCTTTTTTCTTTGGGAATATGTGTAGCAACTTGAGTTCCAAATACTTTCAGTAATGAAATATAAAAATCTTTTCTATACCATAATTGATAAGGAGTTTTATTAGTGTTTTTTCCTAGTTCTACTCCGTTCATTACAAATACAGCAGTGTTGATTGTCTCAGCCCAAAGTTTCTTTTCCAAGTTCTTACAATGAAGCATAGTGCGAGCTGCCTCGACTAAAGTTCTATCTTCCCTCTCTGCGCGACCATTCTATTGTAGGGTATAGACACAAGATTGTTCGTGTCTGATTCCATGTTTCCTCAAAATATCACCTAACTTTCTGTTGGCGAATTCCAGACCATTGTCTGTTCTCAAAGTTTTAATTTTAAAGCCAGTTTGAGTTTCAATAAATTTCAAAAAAACTCCCAATTTTTTGTTTTGTTTTTCAAGAAATGTAGTATTCTATAGTTTGAGAAATCATCGTTTAACAGCAAAAAATACCTTTCTCCTTCTATAGATTCTGTCTCAAAAGACCCACACAAGTCGGCATGGACAAGTATTCCTATTTCTGAAGCTATAGATTCACTTTTATTGAACATCATGTTGAAGAATTTACTGGAATAAAACTTGGATCGGTATTTTCAAAATTATATTATGCTGATCTTTAGCATAACGTTCTACACGAACTGACAGAATGCCTATCTTCTGATAAATTGAGTTGGATTTTAAATCCCTGACGCTTTCGTGATCTCTGCCTGTGATATAGGCTTAGTTAAGACTCTTGAGAGGTGCGTTGCTCGGTCGAGACCAATTTTCATCGTTGTGTTCTTTGCTGACTTCCGTTCTACTCGTAGCTTTCCGAGGTCACTAGCCAGTGACCTCACCTCGCGGAGCCGCGTGGCCTTTTGAAGCGGGAAGGGTCGTCGGTAGTGTAATCTACCGCGGCACTGACTAGGGGGTTGTTATGAGTTTCCGCAATTTCGAAAACTCCTCTATTTCGGGACTGTATACTCTCCCGAATGGTTGGAAGATTCAGATCCCGCTCCCATGAAGCGTTTGTTGCCATCCTTAGGATTTTATTCTGGACCCGTTCCAGAATTTCAACGTGTGTTTTTGCTGTATATCCCTAGACTCCTGAGGCATACATTATCATGGGTTTAAACACAGTCTCATGAAGTAAGACTTTGTTTCGTAGACTTAACTTGCTCTTGCGATTGAGGAGAGGATACAAATGTGACATCCCCGCACTCACTTTAGTCTTCACGGATTCGATGTACTTGGCCCAGGTAAGCCTGCGGTCTATAGTTAGACCTAGGTACTTAACCTGGGGGCACCAGGCAATTTCTTGTCCTGTCATGGTAACTCTGAGATTCGGGTGGGCACTTTGCCTACCTAATACTATCGCTTGTGTTTTTGCAGGGTTCACACGGATTTTCCAGTCCAGGAACCAAGTCTCAAGAGCTGTTATTGCAGTCTGCATATAAGCTACGCCGAATTCTCTCGCCATGGACGAGGACATCAGGGCGGTGTCATCAGCATCATCAGACCTTAACGTGGTCTGTTCTCGAGAGATCGCTGACATAGAGGTTGTAAAGCGTGGGTGAAGGGACTGCACTCTGTGGCACTACAGCCTATATTGTCTTACCGGTGAACGGATGTTGTTGAGCTTCACAGTTAAAGTTCTGTTCTTCAGGTAGGACCTTATCCACTTGACTAGTCCCAGTGGTAGGTTGAAATTAATCATTCTGTGTAGAAGACCTTCGTGCCAAACGCGGTCGAAGGCTTTCGAGATGTTTAATAGTAAGATGTGTACATGTCTTTTCCTATTCATCTCCTTGATTGAATTTTCAACCAGTATTAATGCTTGTAGTTCACAAGAGTGGGCTCTCCTGAAGCCGAACTGTTCGTCCGGTAGAAGTTGTCTGTCTTCGATCTCCTCGTTCGGCCTTTGCAGGACTACTCTTTCCGCAACCTTGGCCATGGAGCCTAACAGACTTATAGGTCTGTAGTTTTAAAGGAAACTTGGGTCTTGGCTTTTTTGGGTATCATGATAATCTCAGCGTGCTTCCAGCTCTTAGGGAAGTGTCTGAGATTCAGGGAACTGTTAATGATGTTTTTAAGTGACTTTATTTGGTTGTTTGGCAGATGTTTCAATAACCTGTTTGTTATTGCATCAGCTCCCGGGGCTTTTTTCTGCTTGGTGACTCGAATCAGTTTGCTCAGTTCTTCTGAAATGGATCTTATGACGTCCTCGTCATCGAGTAGCAGTGTATCTTCCACTGCTTCCTCGATTCGGATATCTCTATCGATATCATCGTTTGGATCTATGTTCAGCCTGAATTGGCTCTCTATAGTGTCCGCGAAGGCTTTATCTTCCGTTGTGAAACAGACACCTCGTTGACCATGTATTGGCGTCGGAGCTTCTCTTTTGTTTCTTCTGCTCTTGACTAATCGCCAAAGAGAGTTATCTCCGAGCTCAAGTCCCAGGAGGTATTCGTGCCAGCGTTCATTCCTGAAGTCAAGAATGGAGCGTTTTACTTCGCTGACTTTCGCATTCGCACTGGCTCTATATTCTGGAAATACAGTCCTGTGGTATCTTCTTCTGAGATGGTGTCTTTCCCTAATTAGAGATTTAATCCGTCGGGGAAATTCGTTATAGGATTTTCTTGGTTCCACGTAGGTTATGGTAACCTCTGTGAGAGCGTTTCTCATGTTTTCCTCGAACCGTGTTACCGTAGCATCTAAGGCTTCGGGGGTTTCGGGGGGTCGTTCTATAGCGGGGATTGCTTCTAAGTACAGTTTGAAAGCTTTCCAGTTGGTCCTGATTCCTTCTCTGTCGTTTTGTATTGGCGGGCCTTCCCGAAGAATGAGTGTCATTGGGTTGTGATCTGAGTCAAGTTCAGAAGTCACGTATATATCCCAGTTGACAGTGATGTTCCTGACAACTACTATGTCAAAAACATCAGGACTGTGCGGTATTTGGTAGTGAGTAGTGTCCACATGTTTCAAAAATGACTTCGAGCATTTTGAAATTTAAGATTTCATGAACATTGTTTTTGTTGTCTAAGGAGTTAACAATTAGACGTAATTCATTGTTGATATGTGAAACTTGGAAAAACTAGGATATATATTATTTTTTATTATTAACAATATATCTGGTTTGTTAAGTTGAATTCTATACAGCTCGGAAAGTTTTGGCAATTCATGTTTATAAGCTTTTTTAATGTTTTCCACATCAGTTGAGAGTTATTTTTATACATATCTACTCTATCGAAGAAGTATTGTTTTTTTTTCTTTTCTAATAAATTTACTACATCATTTCTCTGTTTCTTAAATTCTTTCCATTTGACATTTCTATTCACCCCAATAGTTTTAATAAAATCCGTATAGTTAAATGTACTGTAGACAAGACAAGATTTAATTCTAACTGTACTGTTACAAGGGTTTTCAATTGTAATGAATGACTTTTACAAAATGGCAATGTTCCACATCGGTAGTTAGAGAAGGGGTCAGATTCGTCGTTGTAGGGATGGACATAGGTTGAGTCGATAGAAATGGTAGAAAACGATATAATAGCGGGTAATTCCCAAGATAAGGGATACGAGGAACAAAAGAATTGGAAAGTAGTTATTTGTAGTTTATAATACTTACATGGAAATAGGCTTAAATATTCGGGTTGTTTAGGAAAATATATTCGGGAATATTGAATTTTATGAGTATGAATGGAATAGGAAAGGCCCGTACATTAGAAAACCAACTGGAAAACCCCGATTAGGATAATGGAAAATTGAATAACTCAAACAAGATTAGTTAACAATACATATAATAAAAATAAAGCCATAAAACAATATGTTTTGTTGTACAAATTTCAGAGCTGACAACTCTAGGCTAAATACTAAAAAATTAGGATTCACCTGAAAAACATGATAATTTCGATAGCAAGATTTTGAGGCCGAACATGCCGCCACCCTTGAACTGTCCATGTTCGATAAAATAAAATAGAGCGGTTAATTGAAGGGTAGAGGGCGAAGTTTCTTAGTACAGCACTTGAAAAACATAATAATTTCGACATGCCGCCTGTGACGTCAAATTACGTATCAATCTTATTTCAACCCGAATATAAAAAAATTAACCCGCAAGTCCAAAGAATTCTCGAAATATGAACTACCTCAAGGTATCAATGGTTGTTGAACCATGTAAATTTCCGACCTAGTCCAGGAATGCAACACAATGTTTCTAAGTATGTACAATTACTAAAGTATCAAACTTCGAAACTAGTAGAAATCAAAAAATATATTTAAGTCCGAATAAATTTCAAAGTGCCGAACTATTTTAAAATATCAACAATTGTTTAAGTGTCAAAACTCGGGAGAACAATACAAATCAAAAAATATTTCTACGTCCTAAGAAATTTCAAAGTGCCAAAATATTTCAAAGTATCAACAATTTTTGAAGTATCAAAATTCGGGAAATAATGCAAATCGAAAAATATTTCTAAGTCCGAAGAAATTTTAAAGTGCCGAAATATTTCAAAGTATCAACAATTGTTGAAATATCAGAAATTAGGAAAAATAATGCAAGTCGAAAAAATATTTCTAGTCCGAAGAAATTTCGAAGTGACGAAATATTTCAAAGTATCGACAATTGTTAGAATATCAAAATTCGGGATGATAATGTGATTTTGATAGGGGCTGGCTTATACTACCCTTGAAGGCGACAGGGCACTGGCATGGGCCGTCCTAGCTTTATAACAGTGGAGGAGGCGGGGTTCATAAGAAAGTTCTTAATTATCAGGGCGCCACAAGGTTTACCTTACCTCCAGTGCCTTTTCGTAATGATCCACTCGCGAAATCTAGAAATAGTGGAACACAATGATGTCGAGTAACTAGAAATTCGACGGGTAGGTATGTCTAGTGAAATGAAAATATAAAGCCACCAACACTGTTTATTTTCACCCATATAGCACGACAATCCTGCTTACATAACGTTAGACGGTAACTATGGTAATGGGTAAGCAGTCAGAAATATTCAGGGTGGAATAAATGGTGAAATTACAAAGACAAATGCGATGAAGTTATAGTCAGGGGTAGGTTACCATGGTATGGCCATATCACGTTTACAGGATCCATCCCTTTTAAAACAAGCATTCAACTGCGTGGTCAGGGCGAGACTTCAATAGAACAGTGTCCGACAGCCCAAAAAATATACCCGGAGGAACAAGGAACGAGTCCCTTGTATGACAATTCAATAAATTTACAATTTCTAAATAATTTAAACGGAACAATGACACACTGAGGGTCTCTAAACGCGAAATTGTACAAAAAAATAACTACTCTTCCGATATGGTCAAAGTCGGTTCAGTTGAAAAAAATAATTGAATACCAGGAGTAAACATCAGTAATGGTACTTGTTGGAAAAAGGGCGGTTGGCATTCTTTGTGGATTATATCTCTGCTTCAATGAACGGCTCCTGTATTGAGGGCGGAAATGACTTTACTGGGCCACAAAGTCCATATTTTGTGCCCTGCACTAGAACCCTGTGAAATTCACACTCTTTCACGAACAGTTAAGAGAAAAATGAAAAGAAATCAATATGATTCTCACTTAATTAGGTTTCTTAAGGAAACCTATCTATAAGAAAGCAAAAAAAATGACTAAACTAGAATAATGTTTAGTTTTAAACACAAAATATTATAATACCTTCAAGAAGGGCAGAATTTTCTCTCCTCACGGCTTCGGCAACATATAAGTCCGCTGAGGTGAATCAAATGGTCAATGCGATTATCCAAACCTTTAACAAATGAGTGATGGTGATGCTAAGAATACCCAAAATGGTGGAAAATAGACTCACGTGATATGTAAAATGATCCCAGCTAAACTGGACGGGCAGTCACCTTAACCAACAATTGTCGTCAATAAAACTATACGACTCAAATGCCGACAACTTGCCCAAAATTATACAGGCGAAGTGAAATCCTGGAATCCTATTCCAGAAGGTATAATACAAAATTAACCTCAGCACTTCAACACCTGTTGCATACCAGAAATCACGTTTTTCCGCCGAGAGAGGCTAAACTTTCACGTTTCCACTCTCGAAATGTCCCTCTACCAGTACATTATAGGTTGGTGTGCGCGCTCACCACCTAATTAATTCAACCTGAGGAACTGCCCACGATATCCAACAGTGACTAGATTACTCACCTATTTAGCGAAAACAGTATGCTAGCAACATAACACTTCATTCAGGCAGAAACTGAAGGGTGTTCTACACTAGGATAATTTACGGTCGTGAAGACAATTGCAGATTATAAATATAAAATGGGTGATTCGTTTTAATGTGAAAAATAAACGTAACAAATCCCCCTCTTACTACAAGAAAATTAACCGGTAATCGGTTAATTTTTGTTTAATTCCCTCGTATGAATCAAGTTTTTTTTTTCGATGAGGTCGCAGCCCCATCGGGTTATTCCCCAGATTCATGTTCTGGAGCGC
This sequence comes from Leptinotarsa decemlineata, assembly GCF_025532065.1. Lineage (NCBI taxonomy): Eukaryota > Metazoa > Arthropoda > Insecta > Coleoptera > Chrysomelidae > Leptinotarsa > Leptinotarsa decemlineata. Next base: position 24,432 of record NW_027412694.1, on the reverse strand, counting down.
TCTTCAAGTCTTTGATGTGCCAAGCGATATCCAACACTTTACTGTCTTCATTCCTCAGGAGGTTAGTTCAAGGCGATACCCTCTTGTGGACAACGTATGGTCCAACATACTTCGGTGCTAACTTCCGATTAAAATAACGAGGGGGGTTCGACTGTACGTAATTTTTCATCCACACTCGCTTTCCAGGCTGATACTCTTCATGTCTCCTCCGCAGGTTGTATCTATCGGAGCTCTTTTCCCCAGACTTCTCCAATCTTCTCTTCACCTCCTGGAATACGTGCCTCATCATAGCGTTCCTGCTAACCTCTGATTCACGGGCTTCACCACTCTCGCCAAACAAATCTTCCACCCGATAATCTTCCCCGGAGAGAGCCATATTTTTCCCAAACTGAACAAAGAATGGAGTAAATGTGATTGTATCATGTTTAGCTGTTCTCAAGGCACACGCTTCTCTTTGAAGGTTTACGTCCCATTTTCTATGATTATCCGCGACATACATAGATAACATCGGTAGGGTTGGCTCTAGGATGATAATTTGCATTAAATTTGACGAAGACCTCATAGTTGTCAGTGAATTTCTTAAACTCCACACTACTAAATTGACTTCTATTATCACACACCAGAATGCAGAGCGTCCGAAATAAGAGGAAAACATCATCTTCGAGCCGACGTATAATCGCATCCGTGGTGGCCTTCCTAAGGGCGAAAGTTAGACAAAATTCACTCAAGTAGTCGGTCACCACAAGAATGAACGTATTGCCCTTGGTGGAACGCGGCAAAGGACCGATAAGGTCCGTTGACACCATCTCCCACGGACGGTCCACTTTCGAATGTTAGACCATCATATCCTTTGGAGTTGTTTGATCAGACTTATATGCGGCACACAACCGACAATGTTTCACGAACTGTGCAACATCTTGGCGCATCTTGCGCCAATAGTACTTCTCAGCCAACCTTGAAAATGTTTTGTATATTCCCAGATGACCTGCGGTCGGGGGATCATAAGCGGCCGATATCACCCCACACCTTTCCGATTTTGGAAGTACCACCTTCCACTGATCCGTCAGCTGACACAATCCTTGATAGCGGTCTCGAACAAACTTGAAGAGTTTTCTTTCTGTGACCCTCCACTGACTGAACCTGAGAGGAAATCGTTGGACGTTATCACACATCCCATTGTACCAGTTATCTTTAATAACCTCACCCGAGACTTTTAGCGAATCTAATACGGGAAGTGATCTACTCAGCATGTCTGGGACCACATTGTCCTTACCCTTCCTATGGACTACCTGAAAATCAAATTGTTGAATGCGAACCGCCCATCTGGCCAACCTTCCATTCAAATCCTTCAATGATTGAAGCCAATTTGAGGCTGTAGTGGTCAGTAATGACCGTGAATGTCACGCCTTCAATATATGGCCCCAACTTCTCAATGGCCCATAGGATTGCAAGGCATTCCCTCTCAGTTGTCGAATAATTTCTTTCCTATCTGGCCAGGGATTTGCTCAGGTAACATATTACCTTACCTCCTTCAGCAGTTGGCTGAGTGAGTACGGCCCCTATCCCATATCCTGAGGCATCTGTCTGTATCACAAAGGGCAAGGAATAATCAGGGAACTGAGAATAGGTGCTGTTATAAGATATTCTTTGATTTGATGCAAGGCCTGATCACATTTGGGAGTCCAGTTGAAACTTTGATTTTTCTTGAGAAAGGCGGTGATGTGTGCTATTACCGTGGAAAAGTCGGGTACGAACCTTCGATACCACGAAAACGTACCAATAATTATGCGAACATCAGATATAGTTTTCGGGGCAGGGATCTCCAACATTGCCTTATCAGGGTCTGCTCGTAAACCCCTACGGTCTATGACATACCCGAGAAACTTCATTTCCGGACGACATATTTGACACTTTTCCCAACTAACTGTCAAGTGCGCTTTCCGCAATCGACGGAACACCTCGTCTAACACCGTCAAATGTTTTTCGAAAGTCATCCAAATAACAAAACACATGGGGTTCCAACTCCGGGCCTAAGACTTGTTCAATCAGTCGCTGCCAGGTGGCAGGACTATTATGGAGGCCAAAAGGCATCCGACGAAACTGATATAACCCCCTGTTTGGGACGGTAAAAGCGGTGTAAGGTCGAGATTCCTCCGACACAGGCACTTGCCAGTAAGCTGACTTGATGTGTAAAGTCGAAAGGTATCGAGCGTCTTTCAGCTTATCCAAAGTATCTGATACCATGGGCATAGGATAGCTATCTCTTTCTGTAACTGCGTTTAGTTTTATAGTACACACAAAACCGGTAAGTGTTGTCCTTTTTCTTCACAGGTAAGATGGGGGAGGACCATGGACTATTACTATGCTCCACAATGCCTTCATCCAATATCTTATTCAACTCCTCATCGATGTGTTTCATAATTACAGGATTTACCCGGTAGTAACGTTGTTTTATGGGTTTGTGATTGGTCCTGATTACGTGTTCCGCCAAGTTTGTACACCCTAAAGACATCCCCATAAGTTCCTTATTTCGCTGTAACACAGCGTTGAGGCGAGCACTATTTCGCGGAGTTTTTTTCACGATTTGACGACTTGTCCTTTGTGTCATCTCGAGTTCTCTAGCTACTCGACTTGCAGAAAAACCACCAATGCTCGGGTTTTGTCGCTCTGCGACCACGAGAGAGGTACTGGTGTCCTCGTGCGCAAAATGTCTACGGTGAGTAGAATCTAGCCTCAGACTGGCCGATTCTACTGGAGTTCTTGGAATGCTGTTTCCTCTGAAAACTGATTCCTGGGGGGTTCCTGGGGGGTGCTCGTAGAAGTCGCACTCAGGCGGCTAAGCGTGTCTGACAGGGCACTTGATTGACCGAAACTTGTGGTCTCGCGATTTGGCATTGGTGCATTTTCTGCAAGCTGCGCTCGCGCTTGTCTTGCCCTAGTCTGTTTCGATTTCAAAGTGTCACTAAAATGGCTCTGACGAGGAAATAGTCAGAGGGAAGGATTCACGGAAATCTAATATTTTTAAGTTCACACTTGGATCGCGAAACTGATTTTTCCTATCCAAGGCCTACAGGGTGAACTGAGCTAGTGATTTAGGAATAAGGAGCCCAACGGGTGAATAGCACCCTAGGATGAGGGCCGCTCGCAGGATAAGGTAGAAAGGTATCCTGAAAGGTCCCAACGGTTAGGTTGAGTCGTTCGCCCGAAGGACGTAACTAATGATGGGCTTGACCCTCTCAAATTTAAGCTCGATATACCGCTGCTTAGTTATCACCGTAAGGTATCCACAGGGTACCTGAGCCTGAGCAACTTTAGTAGGGACCTGCTCTTCCTTTGCAGGATTTAGGCTGCTTTCCTCTGGCGGAGTGCCAAAAGGAACCTGGACAAACGTAAGGTATGATTAAACACTTCAATAAGTTATCCAACCAATAATCTGCTCCAGTATATTCCACCAATTCCACTGATTAATGATGACCGCAGATCCCTGAAGACTCCTGTGCTATGAATTGTCTTTATTAAATTCTAAAAAGAACTAGATACCTGAATTCATTCAATAAATATCAACCGCAACTTCAAACTTCCAAAAAATCTTCGGATATTCAAAACGACTGCCACTCGCTCGATGTTCGAAATTCAATTAACTATCGTGGCTCGGAACTTCGTATATTTATACAAAATAAACGGGCTCACTTCCGCTCCACTTTCAGCCAATCGGCGATCGCAAAAGTAGTGCGATTTTGCCTGACCTCGATTCAATGTTCACACAACGAAAAAAACTCATTTCGTATGTATTTGCCAGCGTTTACGACCTGTTTTTATGCAGGCGCTGGACTTTGAAGTAGGAATACCGCTCTGCTACTTTCCATTAACGTCTATATGCCGCTGTTCCTATCTCATGTTTTCCATATATCGTTTCGCTTCCTTTCGTTTTCGCTTCCTCAATAAATGAAATCAAACAGTCTTCAGCCTTGCTAGGAAATCTTCGGAAAATCGCGAAAATTCTAAATTTTCGTATTCCTCGATTTCATATATAACTCGGCATCCTAAGACAAAAAGTATCATGTCGCGTCTCGATATTCCCGTTTCTTCTTGCAGAAAAATGCGTTTGAAAAATATAATATTTTTCAGAACTCAAATGCTAATAAAAATTGAACCACGAGCACTGGAACCGTGATCGAGGTGTCAAACGATAGCTACTAAGAATCTCTATCGATACTTTTTTGAAGAAAGCACGATTTCCCTATCTAGATAGCTGAAAAAGTCATTTTCCGTAAAATCGACTTTTTCCCTATTTAACAATTTGGCGAAGGCTACTAATCTTGCAAAAGATTTTTCTAACACATAGGAAACGATGTTCCACATCTTAATTTCCAAAATTAAGCTGAAATATCTTGGGAAAACCAATGTTTTTTCTCATTTTCTCAATATTCATTCTGAGTGGGCGGTCCTTGTACAGTTTAATACAAGGAGCTCGTGAAATTCAAAACTAGTTTTGTTTCACGACAGGATCAATTAGTGATTCAATATAGGCATCGCGAATGAATTTACGATCGTTGTATCTTTCTTTTAACAAGTTCCATGCTGTCTCATAGTTTTGAGCTGATGATTCAATAGATGAGATTGGTAGACAAGTGAGTTGAAAAGATCATGAAATTCTAACCAGTTATCAATAGAACCGTGAAATATGGGTAAATTTATAGTAGGCAAACAAGGATTGAAATATAAGTTAGATGTTGCTCGAAAAATGGGACAGTCACTGTACAAGCTGCGGCTTGTGGTATAGACGCGTTCAATAGAGTATTGTTTTCATTCATTGTTTGTTCCGCTTGCTGCCGTATTACTTGTAGATTGCGGCTGTGATTGTCCGCGAGAAGCTAGTAAATTTGAGGCAATGTAAAATGTATCAAAATATTGTTCCTCAAAATTCGTGCGATAATCGCTTAATTCTTCCGATTTTTCGAGAATTAACTCAAGGTCTGATTGACAGATTTGGAACGTTGCACTGTTTCTATTTCGTTAAACTGTTTTTCTAGAGCAGGAAAGTCAGTTGACGGATCTAAACGCGATAAGAACTTTTCATAATTTTTTAAAAGATTGATTGAGTGAAAATAGTAATCGAAACGATATATTGAACAATGAAAGAATATATGAATAGGATAAGATAGGATAGTCCAAAGACTTACCTTGACCACTGACGATTTTGACAAGATATCGATGCTGCTGGCCGTGAATTCGTTGGATAGACTGATAACCGCTGCTTGGGCTGTTGTACGCAATGTATTTTCAGCACTTGAAATCATGGAACTGGATGCAAGATTGCATTGATGTCGATAGTACCATGTTTACTGTTCACTTACAGTTACAAGTAAAAACTTGAAAATTATTATGAATATTTTAAATCAATTTTAAAAACATCCTGCTCCAAGGACTACGAGGTACTGGACGGGCAGGGACGACACGTGGGTGGCCACGTGGTTCCTTTGTCTGTTTGGGAAGCGTTCACAAGCACTGGTTATTTATCTGTTTTGACTGTTTAAATTGAATACTTTGGTAGTATTCACCCTATAGATGATTGATATACACTAATACTGCTTGATAGTACACTTGAAAGTAAACTTCACAGTTTATTACCACACTTTCTTTGTTCTAACTAGGAGCACGTGAGAGACGTCTGTTCTCTTCGGTGAAACCGGTCGTATACGTATAAATGAAATCTACCAGTAGTATTTAGACATAAGTGTTTTTTATTCATTTCATTTTTATTAAAACAACGATAAAAATAACCTTTTTGAACATATATCTATGCGTGGAAGCATAATGCCATTTTCTAGATAATGAATATTACTGGAGTTTTTTCCCAACACCAAACCGTTATTCTAATACCTCGACACGTGTTTCGATCACCATGTGATCATCTTCAAGAGGAAGATCACCAGTTTGATATGCCGATATAATAATCGTCACTGCTTGGTTTGATACTGAAACTACTACATTTATTCGTTTGTTTTTCTTCTGGATTATTAGGTTCATGATTGTTTTCATTGCTATCTTGCATTCTGTAAACGTATTCTAAGTCAGTCAATGACTGTAGAGTTTCCATTTCAATATTGCCTTTAGTACAAATAGGCAAAAGTTGATTTTCTGAGGCAACCAGATCATGTTTTGCTAAAGACACCTGTTAGGTATTGTAATGAAGTTGCACTGAATTTAGTTTTGTAAAAACGACAACATAAACTTATTTATTCAATAACATACTAATATACAGATAAAAATATGAAATAGTAATATAGTGTCTGTTCAGTTTGAATACTTGTACACTTCTGCCTGTTCTTCTCGTCGACCTCAGGATTGTGTCTGGCATCCGAGAGGGGAGTGACTATACAGGGTTAACGCCCGAACAACACCATATATCTAGTTCTTTTGGAAACCATATCTGAAATTTCATGAAAAACATGTATAAAAAGAGCTTTATGAGATTCCCTGTATTGAAACTATCAGAATACTTAGAACGATAACAAAAATTCCATTATCGAATAAAATTGATTAATATAATTGAAAATTATGTTGTCAAATCTGTTATGGCAAAATTATATTAAATTCGCGTACAAACTCTTCAAACATTAGTGTAAATCTGCAGGTAACAATTCTATTTAGGATAAAACATTCGTTTCAAAGCTATTGTTTCTAATTTCAAATATTTTCATTCATTTTCGCAGTTGAAGCTGTGAAACCTCTGGTCAATAACCTTTAACAATTAATATGAAGAAGTCAATATTTCAACAAAAACTCATATATCATTATTTTCGTCATAACGTTCATTGGATAAAATGATTCAATTCTAGCCGCCCATGGTTTTCAAATATTATTAATAATTTGAGCTGTGTGACACTTAAAATATTGATTATTGAACTGAATTTGACACAATACCGATTCAATTTTGCAATGAAACACTAATCGCTAAATAATGAGCAGCAACTTACAACAAAATCGCGAATGGATATGATTTGGCACTTCAGTTAAAAATAAGGAAAGATTCTTTGGTATGATCAGAGTATTTACAGGTTGCAACAAGTGAGCTGCTTACGAAACCAAGCAAGAACTAATTTTACCTAGTCAAAAGCGGTGTTTATCCTCAGTTTTTGGGTATGAATAGGCGTTTACGGGAAAATTATTCTCAATGATAAAAATTACAAAAATATTAAAAGTGGGGTTTTATTTTAGTAAAAATGTAGTATGAATCATATTGAAGCTCTGTTACGCCAGCAACGCAAAGTACGGAAATCACATTTAGAAAATGCCAAAATTAGGTACTTTCAGGTACCGAAGTCAAAAATTAGGTGCTCTGTAACTTACACCGCAACTCAATACTCAAAATTGCATTGCGTTGAAAATAATAATAAAATAATGAATGTTAAGGAAACACTATTAGGTGCTAATTAAGTGTTAAACGGTGAGGATCGTAAAATTAATAAACAAAAGCTTCCAATTTCGCTAAGAAATTAAGAAGAAAACGACCGCGAATAAGCAAAAAAAAATTGAGATACCCGATTTGAGAAAAAAAATTAACAATATGCAATAAAGTCTCGAGATACTCGTAAACTAATACATAGACAATCAAAATAGAGTGCTAATTAAGTGATTCATAGTAAAACTAGATTCTTTAATGCCTATGGGGCTCATGGACCTAAAAACCACCATGACTGATGTACCGTGCTAATTAGGTGCTCATTAGATATTTATAGTAATTCTAGATTCCATAATTCATATGAGGCTTATGGACCCGATAACCATCAGGGACCCGATAATCACCATAAAAAAAATGTTCAAAATACCGGGCGGTCCATCGTGGATGCTTTGTTCACTCAGTCAATCGACCGATGTGTGAGTCGATGGTTCAAGACCCAGGTTGAACGCTTAATTTTCACTTACTATCGTTCAACCCGTGTTAGGAATCACACTTTGAAAGGTAAGACCTCGTTAGTTCTTAGCTCCCATAAGTTTCGATTTCTGAAGGTTATCGTTTGTATGGGTACGATAGCTGGTTAACTGAAAAAATATCCACGTCGAACCGCTACCGGCTACCGACCGGCCGGTCGGTAGTCGGTATTTCAAACATTTTTTTAATGGTGGTTACCTTACCTATCGAGGAACGTACTGTAAGAACTCAGTTCGTTAGTCATGGTGGTTTTCCATAATGCCCCATAGGCATTATGGAATCTAGGTTTACTATTATTTATCTAGTGAGCACCTAATTAGCACTTCAATTTCTTGCCCCTATTCTTTAAATAACGTACTATAAAAACTCAGTATAGTGAATTTACGGCACGAAATATATAAAATATGTTCACCTATGTGAGGATAACAATGATGATGTTCACTTCTAGGATTGGTAGATACTAGCTGATATCGTCGTCGTCATAAATACTCATCAACTATTCACTTTAGATACTCTAAACTTAATGTGAATATATGATGCAGTGAACTTAAATAGAAGACATCATGAAAAGAGGGGGGATGGGGTTCATGGTAATGTAGCGGTGACAATTGAATCTCAAGGAGAAAGTGCAAGGCTCCAATACTATGTGTAAAGGTCAGGACTGCCACATAGCTCAAGGTCGTGAGACGCCCTCGAAGGTCGAACCACAAGATCACGTTCCGGAGACAGACTCGAATTTGAGGGTAAAAAAATCATGTTCAAGATCATACGACATTCACATATCTCGGATCTCAAGGTCAAATTTGATTTTCAAGGTCATATAGCCTTAAACATAGCTGAAGGTCTTGTGATATCTTTCAAGATCAAGGTCGAGTGGTGACGGGTCCTCAACCGGCCTTAGGACAACACTATTGCCTTGAGTTAGAGAAATTATTTAAGTCTCCCCGGATTCAGCTTCAACTACCTGCCTGATATCCGGATCCAGCATATAATACAGATGGTAGTTTCGTGATTGTATATGATATAAATCGATATGAAGAAACTCAATGGAACTGCAGACAAATGTTTCTTGGTAATAGCCTTCATCAGTACGGTTTCAAGTGCAGAAAAAAACATAAATTCACGTACTGATAAAAGCTGACTAGCCAGAAACACGTGTTTGCATTTTGTTAGTATTTCATACATCAATGTTCCTTGTTTTGATGTACTTACATCAAATACACTCACGAAACTAAAATATGTATTGTATACTGAAACTGGATATCACGCGTGTAGCTCAAACTGCATCTAACCCGAGACGATTTGGCCGAAACCATAAAGTTCAGATGGCTTCCGTTGATAACTTAGGCTATTTGTATTGTTTTCTGTAATCAAATGCTACCTACCCGTGCATTAAGCTGTACCGTACAGATGAAGCCTAATTAACTACAAACATGTTTTCATTTTGTAATAGTGCTTTGTCTATGAAATTTTGTTATTTTGAATGTGTGACATATTTTTGTATATTTACTAATTTTCAGTTTGCGCTACCTTCAAAATGAAACCGAACTCCCAACAACTCCTTCTGACAGCAATATGATATTATCACCAAATATGATCACCTCAAAACCCGTCGTATCATCACAAAAAATTGACAGTTTTCAACATCAACGATCAAACTCCCTATCGGAAATAAATGACAAAATTTTCAATATCGCTGTGAAGGATTCACTTCACAAAGTGAAATTACCTTCGTTGGATCCTTGTAGGCCGCTGCAAAAACGAAAAATTTTCAAAAATACCACTTCGTTGGATAACCGTAAGTAGAAAAGTTTCGTTTGTTCTGATAATTTCTACACCTTGTTCAACCCTGCTCTAACTTTTCTGAATGCCCCCTTAATGTTTGAAAAGGCATTCTAAAAGAAACGTAATTTTCAATAAAATAAACTAAAAAGAATCTTTTGACGGTGAGCGGAAAATTATTTCGATTAAAACTATTACGATTTTATAATTGGATTATAATATAATTAGTGATAACTTTATACATTATTGATCATCCTCCAAAATTAGATTTTGATGAGTTTATGTTAGATTATGATAAATAGGGATATGAATTTTCTCTGCCAGTTGTTATACTTACTGCATGAAGCAGTACAGCTGAATGTACAGTTCTCATTCTGAAAAATATTTCACTATCTATAAGATTTTCAATTTCCCAAAAATTTGAAACTTGCAATAAGGCTTATCGAATTTTTTAAGTGCATGAAATAGTCAAATTTCTCATTTCTACAAGTTCTACTAGTTGAAACATTCTACAGAAAATTTTATCATAAATAGTTTTCTAGTTTCAACTCAGCATCAGGTAATCAAACACCGTTATTTTAAAAAAATCATATTCCTTTTGGTGGAGATTGTTTGTGTTTTTGAATTTCTATCGCCTCCTTATATAATATTTGATAACGGCTCGAAGTCAAGCACTTGGGTCTCTTCGAAGGCAATAAATTGAGTGCATTTTCTGAACATATGTTCGGCTACTGCTGATTTGTCGATATGGCCCAGATTACAATTTATCTTGTTTTCAGGAAGAAGGTTCCAACACTTCAATCCGTCGTTCCAATAAACTGATCCACAGATACAAAGAATCCGGTACAACTCCGGAGATGTTATAGGTTATTTGGGGGTCCTTAATGACCCTAGACTGTCTATGATGTTTTTTGTAGTATCATGTTTCTTCAGTTATTATTCATGTTCATATAGCGAGTCTACAATTTTAGTTTGCAACTGACAGTTCTAATATTTATGTGACGTGTATTATTATAATCAATAAGCACATCGACTATTAGTATGGAAAGTGATCATTACAATCAGCTCATCACAATCATTATATGGCGACGAGGATAAACTAGTGAAAGTTTAGAATACAGACATATCAAACACTACGACAAAAACATTCAAAGCAAGCAGCCAACAAGCTAAACCAGAAAGATATTTCCAGAAAGATTTTCTCTGGAAAAAGAGGGCTGGGAGTAATTAGTGTGAAGTTAGCCACGCTTTTCCATCCACAGTTTCTGACGTGCCGACTATCCATGTTGGGATAGAGGAGAAATTGTAAGCAGTGTTGCCAAGTTTCTCATAAATTTAAGGCTGGTATTTAATTGGGCGATATCATACAAATGACCCGAACAAAACAAGAAAAATTTTCTAAACGTATATACACAGAGAAGAACTTGAAATAAAATTTTTCACTGATAATTTTTCATAAACGTATTGAGTAAACATAGGAAGCGTATTAACAATATCGATTTTGACACGCATTAATTTTTTTTTGAAGATGAATACTTCATATTCTCTGAAAAAACTTCTTATTTTCCAAATCAGGACGAGAACTTCGTGAAATTTTGTGGAATACCTTACTAAGGGGTATACCTTTTTATGGGGGTACTCATCTAAGATGTGTTCCTATTTTCCAATCTACTATGAGTACCCCCATGAAATTTTGTGAAAGACTATTCAGAGGAGTGTGCTAACAGGGTGAATCATAAAATTAGCGTGACATGCCGTACGGACTGCGATACGAATTTTTATTTTTCGAAAAATAAAAAAATTGTATTTTCCAATCTACGATGAGTAACCCATGAAATTTTGTGAAAGACCATTTAGAGAGGTGTGCTAACAGAATGGATCATCATCATCAAAAAATAAAAATTCGTATCGCAGTCCGTACGGCATGTCACGCTAACTTGATGATTCACCCTGTTAGCACACCCCTCTGGATAGAATTTCACAAAATTTCATGGGGGTACTCATCGTAGATTGGAAAATACAAATTTTTTATTTTCCAAACAATAAAAATCAGGATCGCAGTCCGTACGGCATGTCACGCTAATTTGATGATTCACCCTGTTAGTACACCCCTCTGAATAGTCTTTCACGAAATTTTATGGGGGTACTCATCGAAGATTGAAAAATATGAATTTTTCATGTTCCTAATCATAAAAATTCTTATCGCAGTCCGTACGGCATCTTACGCTGATTTGATGATTCATCCCGTTAGCACACCCCTCTGAATAGTCTTTCACAAAATTTCATGAGGGTACTCATCGTAGATTGGAAAATAAGAATTTTTTATTTTTCGAAAAAAAAATTCGTATCGCAGTCCGTACGGCATGTCACGCTAATTTGATGATTCACCCTGTTAGCACACCCCTCTGAATAGAATTTCACAAAATTTCATGATGGTACTCATCGTACATTAGAAAATACGAATTTTTTATTTTTTGGAAAATAAAAATTCGTATCGCAGTCCGTACGGCATGTCACTTTAATTCGATGATTCACCCTGTTAGCACATTCCTCTGAATAGTCTTTCACAGAATTTCATGGGGTACTCATCGTAATTGGAAAATAGGAATTTTTTATTTTTCTTAAAATAAAATTTTTATCGCAGTCCGTACGGCATGTCACGCTAATTTGATGATTCACCCTGTTAGCACACCCCTCTGAATAGAATTTCACAAAATTTCATGGGGGTACTCATCGTAGATTGGAAAATAATTTTTTTTTATTTTTCAAACAATAAAAATCAGGATCGCAAGGCGTACGGCATGTCACGCTAACTTGATGATTCACCCTGTTAGCACACCCCTCTGAATAGTATTTCACAAAATTTCATGGGGGTACTCATCGTAGATTGAAAAATACGAATTTTTCATTTTTCAAACAATAAAAATTAGTATCGCAGTCTGTACGGCATGTCACGCTAATTTGATGATTCACCCTGTTAGTACACCCCTCTGAATAGTCTTTCACGAAATTTCATGGGGGTACTCATCGTAGATTGGAAAATAAGATTTTTTTATTTTTCGAAAAAAAAAAAATTCGTATCGCAGTTCGTTCGGCATGTCACGCTAATTTGATGATTCACCCTATCAGCACATCCCTCTGAATAGTCTTTCACAAAATTTCATGGGGTACTCATCGTAGATTGCAAAATAAGAATTTTTTATTTTTCGAAAAAAAAAATCGTATCGCAGTCCGTACGGCATGTCACGCTAATTCGATGATTCACCCTATTAGCACACCCCTTTGAATAGTATTTCACAAAATTTCTTGGGAGTACTCATCGTAGATTGGAAAATACGAATTTTTTATTTTTCAAACAATAAAAATTAGTATCGCAGTCCGTACGGCATGCCACGCTAACTTGACGATTCACCCTGTAGCACACCCCTCTGAATAGTATTTCACAAAATTTCATGGGGGTACTCATCGTAGATTGGAAAATACGAATTTTTCATTTTTCAAACAATAAAAATTAGTATCGCAGTCTGTACGGCATGTCACGCTAATTTGATGATTCACCCTGTTAGTACACCCCTCTGAATAGTCTTTCACGAAATTTCATGGGGTACTCATCGTAGATTGGAAAATAAGATTTTTTTATTTTTCGAAAAAAAAAAATTCGTATCGCAGTCCGTTCGGCATGTCACACTAATTTGATGATTCACCCTATTAGCACATCCCTCTGAATAGTCTTTCACAAAATTTCATGGGGGAACTCATCGTAAATTGAAAAATAGGAATTTTTTATTTTTCTAAAAATAAAATTTTTTATCGCAGTCCGTACGGCATGTCACGCTAATTTGATGATTCACCCTGTTAGCACACCCCTCTGAATAGAATTTCACAAAATTTCATGGGGGTACTCATCGTAGATTGGAAAATACAATTTTTTATTTTTCAAACAATAAAAATCAGGATCGCAAGGCGTACGGCATGTCACGCTAACTTGATGATTCACCCTGTTAGCACACCCCTCTGAATAGTATTTCACAAAATTGCATGGGCGTACTCATCGTAGATTGGAAAATACGAATTTTTCATTTTTCAAACAATAAAAATTAGTATCGCAGTCTGTACGGCATGTCACGCTAATTTGATGATTCACCCTGTTAGTACACCCTCTGAATAGTCTTTCACGAAATTTCATGGGGGTACTCATCGTAGATTGGAAAATAAGATTTTTTTATTTTTCGAAAAAAAAAATTCGTATCGCAGTCCGTTCGGCATGTCAGGCTAATTTGATGATTCACCCTATTAGCACACCCCTCTGAATAGTATTTCACAAAATTTCATGGGGGTACTCATCGTAGATTGGAAAATACGAATTTTTTATTTTTCGAAAAATAAAAATTCGTATCGCAGTCCGTACGGCATGTCACGCTAATTCGATGATTCACCCTGTTAGCACACCCCTCTGAATAGTCTTTCACAAAATTTCATGGGGGTACTCATCGTAGATTGAAAAATATAAATTTTTCATTTTCCTAACTATAAAAATTCGTATCGCAGTCCTTACGGCATATTACGCTGATTTGATGATTCATCCTGTTAGCACACCCCTCTGAATAGTCTTTCACAAAATTTCATGGGGGTACTCATCGTAGATTGGAAAATAAGAATTTTTTTATTTTGCGAAAAATAAAAAATTCGTATGGCAGTCCGTACGGCATGTCACGCTAATTTGATGATTCACCCTGTTAGCACACACTCATCGTAGATGAGTACCCCCATGAAAGGTATACCCCGTAGAAAGGCATTCCACAAAATTTCACGAAGTCCCCACCGTGATTTGGAAAATGAGAATTTTTGTCAAAGAATAGAAAGTATTCATCTTCAAACAAAATTTTTGATTTGTTTGGCTCATTTGTATGATATCGCCAAATTGGGCGATTGGGGATTGGGGTATTTAATTAAATACCAGCCTCAGATTCATGAGAAACTTGGCAACACTGCTTACAATTTCTCGTTTATCCCAACAAAGCGTGGTTAACTTCACACTAATCTGGGAGTATTACATACAACATTTCAAAATGGAATTACAACTTCATGGTCTGGACACAAACGATGAGCCTACTAAAGTGAAACGACGTAATTTGCTTTTGAGCAAGGTAGGACCTGAATATTTTGAGATTCTAGTTGATCATTTTGAGTTTTGAGCCAGATGAAGTGAAAACAAAATCTTTTGACGATATTGTGAACGTACTAAACAAATATCATGGTAAGACAAAATATATTCTGACTCAAAGGGTAGCATTTGTGCTCCGTTATCGAAAGGACAGTGAAACCATTACGCAGTTTATGAACATTTTCCGTGGACTGGCAGGAAATTGTGAATTTTCCGATAGTTTGAAGGAACGTCTTCGAGATCAACTAGTTATTGGTATCTGTGCAATCATTTTATTTGTATTCCTTTTATTGTTCAAAGGGAAATGGCGACATTGTCAACCTCGTCAATTCCCAATCGCTATCCTTGGATGTGCCCTTGGCAAGCGAACTTAAAAAGAGATAAGTCTCAAGGTCAGTCTGTTCAAAATCTGTCTGTTCAAAATCGTTTTTCCATTAACTAGCTGTCGCACCCGTACGAACGAAAACCCTCAGACGTCGAAACTTGTGCGAGCTAAGGAATAACGAGATCTTACCTTTTAACGTGTGATTCCTAACACGGGTTGGACGATAGCAAGTGAAGATCAATCGTTCAGACTAGGGCTTGAACCACCGACCAACACGGCAGTCAATTCGAGTGAGTGAACAAAGTACCCACGCCGAACCGCTTGGCTACCGACCGACCATTACCGCACATTGCGGTAATGGTCGGTCATCATCATCATCTGCAATACATTAAAATAGTTATAGTTACACGTTCACGTTTCATTACTCGTCCCTAACAAGGGTGGTCCTTCGCTCACAATCAACAGCATCAACAACATGGCTTGGCAACAGGAATTAATTAGGTTACATCCAAATAATACAGCCACCCTGGAAGAAATTGAAGCAACAGCATTTTATTTTGGAACTGGCTCTGCTACAGTCGAGATAGGACAGTTTAGTGTCAAACGTACAAATATTGTAAATTCAGGTTTCGAACGATCAAGTACATTTCCAGAACATCTTGAACGCAACGACAGAAGTTATAAATTCAAACAAGATAAATACAATTTCACTCTGACTTCGAACATGGAAAAATACTGTTTATCATGTGGAAAATCACGCCACAAGGGGAAAGACTCTCATGTCCTGCTAAATATAAAAAGTGTTCAGCATGTGGAGCAATGAATCATTTCTGAAAAGTTTGCATAACAACGGAATATGCTCGAATACAAAATAAAAAAAATATATGACATGTACATGACGCAGAAACGAAGGACGGTAATGAAAGTGGTGATACAAATGTACGAAACATACAGCGTGACTCACGGTCGATGGTCGGTTAGACGTTTCTGGAAAACGCAAAGCGTGATTTTTCTGAAAATTCCACCTCTCACAATTCCTTACTGTTCTATCGATCTAAAATATTTCCAGCATTGCGGCGTTGCCACTTCCATCAAAAAGTTCTAGCAACTTAATTTTTTAAATGGAACACCCCGTATGTTAATACATTTTTGGAATCGCTCTAGTATTTTAATACTTTCTTGTTAATAATGTCCCATACCTATCTCTATCTGTTTTCGAGATAAAAAAATAAGTTGTGCTAAATATGGTCCAAAACATAGCCTTAATTGAAATTAAGTACATCAGTACTCTCAATTCATGAAAAGTTGATATTTTGATGATAGTTTGGACAAACTCGAAATATTCAAATAATACCAACAAATCGACTCCATATCATACAGGGCGTGCTAAAATTACTATTATTTCCAATGTGCATAAAGTAGTCAAAAGTTCATTTTATCAAGTGAAATCCCCTGTATATTACTCGGTAAATTGAAAGATGATGAAAAATGCTTCAGATGATATATCATGTCTCTATACCTAAATCGTCAAGTTTTCTCAATAAAGTCGCTTCTTCTAGAAACATATTTTTTTTTTAGAAGTTGGATTTAGGTAGCAGTGGAATTATCATGTAGGTATCCTGAATTAACACCAATGAACGAGAGGAAGTTTGTAAGGTTACAAATAATTTCCTTAACTATGGCTCAAAGTTTCCAGGGACAACTGTACCAAAAATCAGTCATTTCTAGGTAAAAAGTAAGATTTTGTGGGCTAAAACATGTGAAAGTACAAACAATAACAGAATAGGATAATTCAACTGGAATGAGCTGGCGCTCCGTCCAGTTGAAACCACGAATTCCTATATTCCTCTAAAGGCAAATTTTCAAGAAAATCAGTTACAGTCGTCCTTAATATTTGGAGATATCTCTCTGCATTCAGTGTGTCTTCATAAATAAAAAAGCTAATTTTATTGTTCTTCAGAATACAGAAAACATTCAGGTCAATTTTTTTCTTGAAAACCCATTTTTTTTTGTAACATGATGATTATGATCAGCCCAAAAATGTGTATTCCTTCTATTGAAAATACCATCCCTTGTAAATTTTGATTCGTCGCTCCAAATTATTTTTGACAAAAATTCCCGATCTTCCTGTGTATGAATCAAAAGGGATTCACAAAAATGCATTCTACGTTCGAAGTCTTCTGCTTTTAGAGCTTGAACTTTGGTAAATTTATACGGATGCATTCCGTGATTTTTCCAAATTCGTTGTACTGAAGCATGTGATACATCTAAATCTTTTCCTGCACTGCGAATGGAAGCTTCTGGATATGCATAAAAATATGCCAAAACGTTAACAGTATTGTCCTCATTTGAAGTAACGATTTTGGTAATGTTGAAGGCGCTTTTAACATGGAGCCATAGTTAAGGAAATGATTTTGTAATCTTACAAACTTCCTCTCGTTCATTGTTGTTAATTCAGGATACATTTGGTTGAATTTTATACAAGTTCTTGCAATGATTTGATCACACTGTCCGTGTATAATAAATAATTTCATACTCGGATGACTTCTTACTGTGCTGGTCAATTATGTTATTACATATATACCGATCTTAATTACCTGAATTTGGTACCTGAATGTTTTGGTACCTCAGTTCTTCTTCTTCTTGATATGACCTCATCTCCCCTTAAAGGTTCCACACGGAACAAACCCGAAGAATAATTTCAACATATTCCTGTCGTGAAAACCTTCGATTAACACGATTAACGAGGAAGGAATGTTATACTCAGTCACGATTACGAGCAGGCAGTCTTTGGTTCCGTAACAGGTTTATTCTAGGCTCCGGAAAGATCGCCTGTTCTTCTTGAATGATGTTGTCATTGGCTTGTATCTTTATGTTCACGTTCACAGGTTGTGTCATGCTTTTTGGTGGAATCTTCATCTTGCAATGCATTAGAAACACATGTCATTAAAGTTTTCTCAGAATCCTTGGCATGTTCCTGTTTTTGTTCCACTTGGTTAGGTTGGTTCAAACGAGGTCTTAACTGATCTCCATGCTTCCTCTTTGGTGTTCCATTCACCTCAACGATATATGAATACGGTTCAGTTTGATCCATTACTGTTCCTGGTGTGGATCCTTTACCTAGTGGATTATTCACCCAGACCGTCTGATTAGGATGAAATATCGAGTCCTTCGAACCATGATCACGAATTCGTTTCGGATCAAGTTCTGTCTCATCCATGTTTCTGAATATAAGTCACGTTTCAATTGGTCGAACATAGTACATAAATGTTGTCCAAATATCAATTCGCTTGGAGCCCTGCCTGTCGAACGACAGGTAGAACTAAGATATTACGATAAGTCAACAAAAGACTTTGTAAACGTTCATCTTGACTTTTCTCTCTTATCCACTAGTTGACATGCGATCTTTGAAAGTCTTCACTGTTCTTTCCGCAAGTCCATTTGTCTTGGGGTGATACGGTGTTGATCGAATATGTGTGATACCATAAGACTTACACAATAATCCAAATTCTTCAGCGGTTAACTGAGGATCATTATCCGACACACTTATTTTCGGATAACCTAATTTCGAAAACACTTCACGAAGCACGTTAATTGTTGATGATTCGTGGAAAAAAACTGACCCAATACCCTTCGAACTCGCATCACTTGTAACTACTACTGTCAATTCATGATTGAAATGTACCGGAGCTGATGAACTAAGGACATTTTTCAATTCATGGATAATTTTTCATCATAAAGTGTCCACTTGAATGTTGGGTTGTTTTTCAGGTGTCTGTATAATGGAACGCAAATAACATGTCGATTTGGTATGAAACGTCCATAATAAGTTATTGATCCCAAGAAAGATCTCAGTTCACTTACATTTGTAGGAGTTGGCATATCACTTACAGCTTCAATGCGTTCTGATGTAGGATGTAATCCTTCTGCATCAATTTTGTGACCCAAAAATGTCACACAGCTTTGTAACCATCTATACTTCGATTGTTGTGTTTTAACTCCTGCTAACCGTAATCTTTCTGAAACTTGTCTCAGTCGTATCATATATAAATACTTATTTGTTGCAGTTATCAAAATATCATCCAAATATCATACTGTTCCATCAATATCTGCTAGAGATTGATCCATTAAGTTTTGAGATGAGGATAGTGCGAAATTTACCCCAAAAGGAAGTCTTTTATAGCCATAATAACCTTGGATTGTTGATATAACTAAATATTTCCTTGAATCAGTATGAACTTGCAACTGAAGATATGCATCCTTCAGATAGATTTTGGAAAAGTATCGGCCTCCGCTGAATTTTGACATTATATCTTCGAAACGCGGAAGAGGGTAATCATTTTTTCTCACATGAGGATTTATTGTTACTGAAAAATTCCCACAAATGCGAATGCTTCTATTCGATTCGATTGCCAAAACTATGGGTGTTGCCCATCACTACTTTCATTGCCGTCCTTCGTTTCAGTGACATGTACCTACATGTCGTGTATTCTTTTTCTGGTTTTGTATTCGAGCGTGTCCCGTTGTTATGCAAACTTTTGAGAAATAATTCAATGCTCCACATGCTGAGAATTTTTATATTTTTAGCAGGACATGAGTCACTTCTTCTGTGGCGTAATTTTCCACAGGATAAACAGTCTTTTTCCATGTTTAATATCAGAGTGTTCGACTGTAACGAAGCCTGTTCCAAAATAAATGCTGTTGCTTCAATTTTTTTTCAGGAGGCTGTATTATTTAGATGTAACCTAATTAATTCCTGTTGCCAGGCCATGTTGTTGATACCAATAAGTAGTTGATCTCGAAGACTTTGCTTCAAACTATCGGAAAATTCACAATTTCTTGCCAGTCCACGGAGAATGTTCATAAACTGCGTAATGGTTTCACTGTCCTTTCGATAACGGAGCGCAAATGCTACCCTTTGAGACAGAATATATCAGTTGACATTGTTCCCTTAAATACGAATGACACAGTTCAAATTATTTGGTTGGTTCAGCTTGTTGGCTGCTTGTGTTGAATGTTTTTGTCGTACTGTTTGATATGTTTATCTTTCTAAACTCTCACTGGTTTATCCTCGTCGCCATAAAATGTGGTATGGTTGAGTTGATTGCAATAATCACTTTTATTACTGATAGTCGATGTGTTTGTTTATTGTTATAATCAACATCACAGAACATCCGAACTGTCAGATGAAAAACTAACATTGTAAACATGGGACATGATACTACATTATTCATGTTCATATAGCGACTCTACTTGTTTACAACTTTAGTTTTCAACTGACAGTTCTAATGTTTATGTGACGTTTATTAATATGTGTTTAATAAAAAATACATCGATTATTAGTATAGAAAATGATTATTGCAATCAGCTCAACCACACTACAGTTTTTGTTGACTTGACATGATTTTACGTTGATTTTCGGGTCGTATTGCGAGACATAAGTTCCACTTATGTCTCGTTTGCGTTCACGCAGTTATTTTTATTAAATATTTCTCTTGGCAATTCACATTTTGTCTTCAATCGAAGACCGCCTGCCCGGTACTGACAGCCTATCGGGCTGTTTCAGTCTATCGGGCCTAAAAGCCATGGCTTTTAACGGCAATCCAGTGATACGGTTTCACAGATTGTGGTACAACCCATTTGTCTGTAGGGCAGACCGGGGTGGAAGTCAAATTTTTTGTCTTTTGCATTTTTAGTGTCCTTTTTATTAATAATCAATAATATTCTTATCAATAGATAGTATTTTTATACTCTTTTGCAAAGAATTTTTTTTCTCCAACCACATCCATCGAGGAAATATAACAATTCTTATGGAAAAGAAAAAGTGTGACTTTCAACCCCATGCCGGAGATGGTTGTCGCAGTATCTGGGGCAGGTAGTCATATAGTTAATTGAGAGGTATAAACAAACATTCTTATGAATAATTTCATTCAAAGTGGAATAATATACGTAACTTATTGAATTCAAGAAGAGATAAAAAGTGTTTTATTCGTAAGAAAAAATAAATTTGCTCCAAATGAATAACTTCCATCTGGTATCCTAAATAACAAAATTTAAGTCCATCAGTCCGAAATGCTTGTAAATGAAAGATACCCCACCTAAAGAAATTATATTCAGACACTTTAAATTTAGTGAATATACGAATTCACAATTATGGCAAATTTAACCTGGTAGCTTTGTATGGCAAATTTAACCTGGTAGTATCTGCGGTATTATCATGGGAAAGCGTCAGTAGAGGCCTATATCTGTGATGGACAGTGGTATAAAATCATTGTCCCAATTGAATGGACAAAGAGAGCCTTTGCAATATTTTTTGTATTTCATATATCGTCTTTTGGTTTTCTCGATGATTCACCTTGCTGATCCATTGCATTGTTGATGAATTTTTCAAAGTTCCCCAAACTGACCTGCCCAAAGGTTGTAAGAGGTGAGGACAGTATGGTGGCAGTACTATGTCATTTTTTTCACAAACTTCAATCCTTCGATGGACAAGTGAGAGCTGTTTTCGAGGCAGATAGTACATTTATAGTTTGGGTCTCCGGTACACTGTTCTGATGACTTTACTGATTTTAATTCACTTTTCCTCTCTTTTTGAATGTGTCTCAGTTTTGTAGAGTAGGTACTTGGGTCCTTTAAAATGCGATTTCGTGGGCTCTTTCTCTCGGTAGCTAGTTCTCTCAACACAAGAGAAATAGACGCCAAGGACATTCTGACAAATCAGCAGTATTGAAAAAAGCACTAAGAAAGGGGAGCCACGTGATCGCATTTGAAACGAACGAAGTAATCATTAGAACTCAGAGCAACTGTCTAGGACTATATAAGGAAACGATAGAAATTCAGTAAAACAATTTCCATAAAAAAAAAAGAGGTAAGTAACATCGATGAAGTTTAGACCTAGACTTGATTGTGCAAGAATCAGGTTTTGAGGACAAGTAAAACACTCAGTCTGAAACCGTATAGCCCTTGATAATGTATACCGTAGTCGTAGAGGAAATAGCTTTGATACGGTTATCTTCAGCCATGACAGTTCTCACTTCTTGAGAAACCAATATCGTTTTTCAGTGCCAGAAGAGGCTGAATATCCAGAAGAACGTCAAAGGATAGAATCGAGGAATGCATTCAGTTCTCCTCAAGAACGCACTGATTTCAACGATTCAATTTCGCCCTTCGGAAGACCATCACTTCGTCAGAAAAACCTTTCGCAATGCCTCTTGCTGGGACCTCAAAACCTCGAGAAAATATTCGACAACAAGCAGATAATTGAAAATTCGCAAACGCTCTTTCTCAATAAAGGTTACTTCACAAATCAATTGCACAAATCGAAATATTCAAACAAGATACATCATTCAGTTTCAGTGGAATACAAGAAAGATAGAACTGCTGAGGACGTGCTTGTAGATTTGAGTGCCGAAAATGAAAAAAAAATCGACGAACATAGAGTAATAACACTGTTGAGTGAACTGTATGAATGCTTAGAAAAGGAGAATATGATCAATCAGAAAGTCGCATCGAAAACAAAGATTAGGATTTTAAAATGCTTGTATACGTTCGTCGATACGCAGAACGAGCAGATTTTGATAAATATTGCGAAAGTTATATTATCGGTAAGTATATATCAAATGCAATAAAAATGTTGCAAGATCTAAAAACAATTTTCTGGTAGAGTACGCAAGTTTTGCGGTAAAAGTAAAAACTGACCAATACTTGATGAAATTTCATAATATTTTTTTTTCAATTCAGTTAGTACTGAACACGCCTGAAGAACCTGTTGTATAGTGACATACGTATATCGCTTCGCTTCCTGCTACTCTATGCTGCAAACTCAGATTGAAGCACATGTATCTCTGTGTAGCATTCCACTGTGTCTCTGTTTGCATGTGTTCATCACTTTCTGTAGACCTCTCCTGAATTATCAAGTAGTAGTGTAAGAGTTCTCGTCGATGGGTAGGACCGTACTTGAAAATACCATAAACTTTTATTCGTGTATTATTTTTGAATCATCAAAAACAAAGAAAATAATAATTTTTCTATCAAAAACAATAGTTTTTAGTAATTTCATTTAACAAATTTCATTTTTTTAATCTTTCAACTCTATAGGTGAAGAGTTTGATTTGAAATATCATTATAGCAATATTTCAAACTGACTCTGTAGTCATCTGCCTAACATGTGTCGAGAATGCAATGATGGATGGATGTCACTGAGGAAGTTACAAATGATACTAATACTTCATTGAATTTATTTTTCTTAAAGACAAAGTTCCATTTGGATAGGAATAGTCAGTAATTGAGAACTGATGTATGTGGAGAAAATTTTGATAACACCAATCTTTTTATGTGAAACGAACGTTTCAGTTCAGTTCAGTCTATTCCTAACATTGATAAGTGTAAGCGTAAGACAAAAGCAAGAGAAAGTGAAGTAAACTAGTGAATCCGAAAGTTTTTAAGTTGTATTTTCACATTATTGAATGAAGTCATCACTCAGTCATCAACAGTCACTCATTCAAAATATTCATAATCTCTTCTTCACAAAATTTTTGTCTGATCACTGGGAATTGAGATAATTATTCAACTACAGTTACGCTCATGCTATCACAATATGTGAATGAATTGATTTTTCGATGAAATTGCATTTCGTAGTAGAAAACACGCTTTACATTTTAATCTTGTTGTCATCCCCATCAAAATTTTCTATGCATTAACATTGTCCTTCTCATTCGGGGTGATTAAAAATTCATTTTCCAAATTTCCTTTCAAAAGACCACTTCTATTAATGAAGGTTTGTTATTTTTTAGCTAAAAGTAACAGGTAATAACCTAAGTGGAGTGTGCAAGCTAATTTTCAAAGTTGCGAAGGATGACAAAAATGACAATTTGTTCTTCCAGAAAAATCTGTTAGGTATGTCACTGAAAGAATGAATTGAAAACTCAACTAAAAGCTGGTATTTTTCAGAATTGTTTCTCGATGCTTTGGGTAGGTCAAGTCCCTTAGATGATGCCGAAGCTTGTGTTTACGGATATGGCGCCGTCAAGTTTCTAACAATGAATCAAAAGCTCTTGGAAAAAATTTTGGGACTGGGAATATTGCAACTTATGGTATTGCATATTAAAATAATAAATGTGACGGTGAGTATAAATTTCTGAAATCAGGTAAACCTTTAGAACTATCAGGAATGAATTGAGTATGAAAAATAGAATAGAAATTGTGAGTTGTAAAACTTAAAGTTGA
>NW_027412693.1:0-4723 GCF_025532065.1 Leptinotarsa decemlineata | reverse complement strand
TGTGCTGCGTTCCAACTCCACTGCAAACGTTGTTTGCGTTGTGATACATATTCCATGAATTGTTGGAATCATGTATGCAAAATGATGTAGAAGTACTTGGGATCTGGTGTGAGAAGGTTGGTCAAACTTACCCCATAGGAGAATCCATTTTTTTCAATGTTGGTGTTTGACGCACGAGCAACAACTATTGAGGAATAGAGTCAAAGAACGTTCCACATCCACAGAGACATATTAACATTTTTCATTTTATTTTTTATTATCGTTATTGTTCTTTATTAATAAATATATATATATTTTGAATTTATTTGTAGTATTTCTAACATTTAAATTTAAAAATACATGCATGCAACACAAAGTTTTCCTCTTAAATGACAAAGATTGTTACATGCGTGAATAGTTTAGTGAGAGAGCGCATGTGCCAGTTGATGAAAGAGCGCATGCGTAGTTTATTTTCTTCTATAAATGGTGAGGTCTCAGTAACATCATCACCTTTCTATCCAATTCTATTGCTAATCACATATCTTTCCTCAGACTTAATAATCATGAGCTCTATGCCGCTATTGATTGCTGAAGATGGTTTCACTCACTTGTGATATCGATCAGACTGATTTTGAAATATTCAGTATTACATTTATCGAGTCAAGATTCGATAAATGATTTTGATATTAACGACTTCGTTAACTTTGCAGATGTGCCAGAAACCAAATGAGCAAAATTATTATTGAAAATCCGATCGTTTCGCAATTTATCATCACTCAAAAACACTCTTCATCTACCTTCCTCTTGGTGTTGATAAGAAATCTAGAACAATCAAGAGGAAGGTTACTAAGGCATCTTCATCGATTGTCACTGACTTTAAAGAAAGAAAGAATCCAAAAGTGTTGTGCGACAGAAAAAACCGCAACGAAAAGTGAAGATCGAAGAGGAAGCCAAAAGGTACTCCTAAAGAAATGAAGAGTGATTTGAAAGCTGAACCGCTATCTTCTTTACAGACCGCTCCATCGGTTTGGGGAAATGAAAAGGAAAGCAAAATGCCGTCTTGTAAGGCACAGATGACTATGCTGAACTTGAAAAGATGTGAGCGAGCTATTAATGCTAATAATGAAACTCTTGAAGCATTAGATGCCAAGATTGCATTAGCGAAGGTTGAATTGGCATAGAATGTCTAAAGATGCTGTGAACTCCGTTCAAATATTGGTTAAGATAAGCAATTCCATCAACGTTCGAGAATGCAATGGCTGAGCTTGAGCTTGTGGAGTCGGACTATGCTTTATGAGACGCATTATCAGTGAGAGATAATTGGCACAAAAAGAGTTGGATACTGCATTTCAAAGTGACGGCGATTAGTTTTGGGAATGATAATGTGTTTTCAATATCGTGAGTGAAAAATATAAGCGGGAATGGAGTATACAATTAATTTGGTTTGGTATACACGAACATTGCGAATGGTGGGGCAATGTTTACCGCTGCAATATTTTTCAGTTCTCATACTTATAATTGAAATGAAAACAATAATGAACTTTAATATTACTTTATTCATAAAGTCACTATTATATACATTTAAACCATATTTGATTCATCAATCCAAGAATTTTGTTCGCTAGGAAGGCCTAACCACTTTACATTATACTTTATTTTTTTTCTCTTCACAACCTTCTCATCAGATATACGTCAGGATTCTCGTTCGTAATAACTCTTATTCGTAAAAACATCCTCTAATCGGTGTTCATTCATTCATATTCTTCAAGATTATAAGTCGTTGGGATGGTTTTATTAATTTTAACAATCTTGAATAGCTCCGTGGTAAAATTCGCAGTGTACAGACTTTTCAAAAATATTTTTGTATTTACTTATACGTACAATATATTCAATTGGAATTTGGGTTTACTTTGTCTTCCTCAATTACATTGATACCTTGAATTTCAATTTTGTTGTTGAATCAACATTGATGGGTGCCATACCTATTGTACGATGAACTTTTTTAGTATATCTACTAGTTATAATTGGAAGAATATCAAGCCATTTGTGGTGACTTCATCGAAAATTCCTTGTAGAGCCATGCCTTTATTGTACGAATCACTCTTTCTGCTATAGCTGCCTTCTTTGTGCTAAATGTTGAATAATGATTGATATTATATTCTGCATGAGAGATGAGAGAAGCTTTTATGAAAAATTCTTTCCTTGATCGCTTTGTATGTGTTTGGGGGAGTATTTGGCTTCTTTCAGTACATGTTTCATTGCATTAGTTACTGTACTACCTGTTTTATCTTTAACTGCTACAGTCCACAGATATTTGAGTAAAATCTATCATACAAGTATATATCGGTATCCTTCATTACTTTTTGCATAAGGTTGCAGTTCAGCTAAATCTATTTGCCATAGATCTGCAAAACCTTTGATGGTGGTTATTCTTCTACGAAAATTAGTCTTGCAGGTTTATGTAATTCATTAACAACTTGTCGTTTGACATCACTTATTTCATTAGTCATTCTTATTTCAATATGATTAAGAGAAAAGAGTGATAATGTTACTGCATTGAATGATGATGTGTCAGTGATCATTACATTGAATATGTTAATATATTATACCTTCTTCACGTAATTCTTCAATTATTGAATTATTTCATTATCATGTCCGGTATGTCCAGGCTGACTTTGAAGCTACCAATAGTGTAGGCGAGCAACTAACTCTTTCGGTGAATTCCAGTACACATAATTCACAGGTTTAGAATTATATATTTTCTCCATTTTCACTCGTTTGAGTGCTCCACCAATTTTACTTCTACTTCTTATTGGATATTGTCGTGAGTTAATAGAGGTTTGATAACTTCACGAAATTTTTTAGAATTTGTATTTTTAAAAACCATTCTTCAGATGATATTGTTTATATGGAGCATTCGTTATTTTCAATATTTTGGAATATACTTGACGAGTTTCTTCATTATCAACATCTTGTGGATTCTTCAAAAAAATCATATCATACAATTCTGGACTACCTGCGCATTCATATTTTTTCACTTTATTAGCATCCCAAAATGAAATGTTTCCTCTTTGAAATGCACCACTAGACTTCCCATTTTCAGCTTTTGTGTAATAGGATCCATACGTACGCCAAATGTTCCATCATATGCTGGATTTCTAGATTTTACATTATTCAAATGTTTCATCAAAACATCTTCACCACTTTCATTCATAACAGGTGAGGTGTCAGGATCCGAGGAATCGATGTGGGACGATGATGGTGTTTCGAATAGAGTTGTTTCATATCGTCTTGAAGTGTGCTCGTGTCACTATTCACAGATGATACACTACCAAAAGATTGTTTTCTTCCTATTGGAGTACTCATGGGATAATTTGAAGTAGATTGAACAGTTCCATGATTTGGTGATAACACTGGTGATTTAGAAATAGCGTTTGATGATAAAACATTCAATGGTTTCTTATGGGCTCATACAATCTTTCAAGTGTCGTACGATTTTCAATATTATCATTCTTGATAGAGTTGAATTTCTGCCTGACAGCTTCTGTTGTCTCTACTAGTTGACGTTTCAAATTCATTTCATTGTTTTTTTTTCAGAATCTTTTTTGTATTCATAATGCCCTTTTTTGAATTAAAGCTTAATTCGCTGATGAAGTGCCTCTACATATTCAGTGATCGAATAAGTTCCAAAAACAAGATCATGGGTATATAAACTATCGAATCCTTTGCGATATCTACCTTCATCTATTTTTCTATCCTTATAATGACTAGAAATCCATATTGGTCCTCCAGCATTTAACACACAATCAATTGGAATTGTTTGAATGTTACATGGGTGAACATGATCTGAATAAATGTGATGTAAATTCGTCTCATCTTGTTTGAACATTATAATGAAATTGGTATTGTCACGCACTAAACTGTTTGGGTACCCGTAATATGTCTGTGCTAGATAAAACAATCAACATCCTTATGACGTCCCATACAGAAATATGATCTAATAATATCTTGCTTTTCACATATCACATCATCGAAAATGAAAAACAGAATTAGCTTAGCGTCGAGGGTTCCACTATTTCTGCATTATTGCTGAATGTATAAAACCTAATCCTTTTTTAGGGTTCCAAAACACTTCGCAAGTACTGATATTTAGGTTGATTGAGTGATTTCGAATAGAGATACACATTTCTAAATCTCAGTCCTTGTGGATGTGTTAATAGTGATATCATTGATTCGTCTTTCCACATTTTGAAGTCCTATAATGAGTCCTCGAACTGATGATGGGAAGTAGTGGACCATGTCTGAATACCCTTTGTCCATTCAATCCACAACCAAATTTCTCATCTAGATTATCTACAGCAAACTTTTCTTTCTGTTTTACAATGCGCATCGTGCCGTGGTTGGAGACTATATAAATGTTATTAGCTTATTCATTTCAATGTGTACCATCAAACGATACGGACGTATGAAAAGTGATCGTAAAATTAAAAGTGGTTGTGGTTTTGTTAATGATTTAATAAACAAACTTCCTTTCGAATTACATCTACCCGGAGGTTATCATACTGTGGACCGGGTACAAAATTGAACAACAACTTTACCTCGTAACGACCCTGGAATCAATAAAATTAGATATTGAATGCAAAAAAACACGATATTCAATATTCTAAGCATCCATCGATCTTGCAGCAAGACATTTAGCCGACAAAGAACTTGAATACAGCGCTTGGGATAGGTTTTAAATCGA